>NC_052351.1:35786709-35846464 GCF_009727055.1 Benincasa hispida | reverse complement strand
AAAAGAAATATATATATATATATATATATATAACTCGGGTTGGATTGGGTCAATAAAAAAATTTCTAACTGGCGACCCGACCCGACCCAACCCAAATAGAAAATGTTTAACCCAACCCAATCCAACAACAAAACTAACCCAACCCAATCCTTATATTTTGGGTTGGGATCGAATTGTCGGATTATTTGAATTCTCTAGTAACCATAGTTGATTCTTTATACTTAAAACAATTCTCTCGTACTTCTAATTCCCAATTTATTTTTTCCTATCATTTCTTCCTCTTTGCTCTTGAATATCCTCATCATCCCTAATTCTATTAACTTAAAAATCCTCCTCAATAAGGTTTATAAAAAAAGGAGGTTGTTCAATAGTGTCGTCACCAACAAGATTATACACGTGAAACATTATTGCAGTATGGGCAATTCTTCTCTCCCTCTCCACTAAATAATTGGGCATCAAATTAAAAAGTGAAAAACCCATAAGGCAATCAATTTTGTAGCATAAGAGATGACTGAAAACCTAAATAAATTATATTTCCTGCCTAAGAAAAGAAAAAAAAAAAAAATCCACACACTGAGTTAAACAGAGACTTCACGGAGAATAGAATCAAATCAAACCAGAAAACTTTCAAGCTATTGAAACGTTATGCAGAACGATCGACGTCCTCTTTTATGAATCTCTTTAAATAAAAAGTTTTGTAGTCGTCACAAATCATAAATGATGTCGTCTAATTAAAAAAGTATTAATTTACGTAAATTCATGATGTCGTCTAATTAAAAAAGTATTGATTTACGTAAATTCATATTTGAGCTCGAGAGTCATTTGTGTGTAGGGAAGGTGTTAACATCCTACAACACTCATAAAAACGATCACCATATTTTATCTTTTATTATTTAATTAAAAAATAAGGTCCACCAAATGTTATTTACTTTGTTTGTAAATGTTTCATATTTATTAACTCATATTTTAGAAATAAAACATAAGCTAAAAATTGTGAGTGCCTCATTAGAGCCATGAAGTAAATTGGAAAGTTATTTTGGATTCTCAACATAATTTCCTATGCATCAAGAATATCACGGCATTAAACTTTGATGATTCTAGTTTTCATCGTCGGTATTTGATGAGAAATTTCATGTAAAGGAATTAATAAATTCCAAAATGCAAACATTACTCAATCTCATTTTAAAATAAAAATTGTTATTGATGATTGAAATTAAAATTGTTAATTTCGGGGAAATAATTTCAAATTTAGAATTTTAAATTAGGGAGAAATTTCATGTATTTATGAATTTTAAAAATAAAACCCATAAAGGAACACTACTTTTCTCAAATTTATTATTTTTTTAAAAAATATTTATTTATTTGTAAGAGAATTTTCATGTATTTATGAATTAGAATCATTCACAAATATAACACTGTTAATTCTTAACTTTAATTTTTTTTAGGCATTTCATGTATTTATGGAATGAATTTTAACAAAAATCCAAAAAAAAACACTACTCCGCTTTCAACCAAATATTAATTTGCTACATTTTTAATTTAATAAATATTTGTGGTAAATATTTTATTTTTTTTTATTTGACTTTACACTTGAGATTATGATGAATTTGAGATTTATTCAAATATATAATTACAAAATTCACAATAACTAATTGATGATATGTGATAATAATAATTAGAATTAAAATTGTGACATATCAAAGAAAATAAAAAAGTTCCAAAAAGTGCAAATAAGCTGGCGATTAAAAAAAAAACTATAAAAAAGTTACAAAAACGACTCTCCAATTAGCTAAATGATAAGATCAAAATCAAATCAAAGCAAGCAGTTCATAAATAACAAAAAGAATATTACAGACTAACTACCAACAACAAAATCTTATTAGGACTTTAATCTATACTTAAGTTTTCTCATTCCATGATACAAGATAAAATTAATTTAGCATATTCAATATTGATTCTTTAGACAAAATTTGGTAATTTGAAAGAAAAGAAGAAAAACAAAAGCTCATAGTAAAAATAGAGAGACATCAACGTTTATCATGGCTTGAAGAAGCAGCATATCGGTGTTCTTTCTATCCATCTCCTTAATTAATGTAAAATTGGAAAGAGAGTAGGAGAAACAAGAAAAAGAAACTCTAAATTCAATGAAAAAAATATGAAAATAAAAATAAGTCGCATAAAATGCGATATCTACCCAAGCAATCATAATGATGACATTGACAAATTTAGGGTGTGTTTGAAATATATTTTCAAGTATTTAATTTTAGAAACAAGTCATTTTGGAAGAAATTGTAGTATTTAACAGCCACTCAAAATAACTTTTCAAATGTATTCTAATAATTTTTTTTTATCAAAAACGTTTAAACAAAAATGATTTTTTTTTTTTAAAAAAAAATACTTACTCCTCAAATCAATCCAAACAGTCCATAGTTTTTCCAAGTTAATTTGACAATAAACTTATGATGGTAGATTAAGCCCCTGTGTTCCACCGCCACAAATATATGGTTTATTGTCAATTAATGCAACCAAACTAAAACAAACACAATTGTCATTTACAAAGGTTGGTGACTATACGAAAGAGTAAAAAGTAACCATATAATCCAGTAATAGATAAATTGAATAAAACTAATTGAAACAGATAAATCGAATGAACTTCATAGAAACAATTGAACAGACTCTAGATGCACAGACTGAAACAAAAAATTGAACACAAAATCAATTTTGAAAAAGAAAAATTGAAAACAATTTTACATAGGAGAAATCATGAATCAAACGAAATCAATTAGTGATCTTAAGGTTGAATTGAACTACAAAGAATCTTCAAGCGGTTAGTGAATTCAAGGAAAAAATTGAACACAAACCGTTAAAAACAGAGAAATCGACTTCAAGAGGTCTCCCGATGACGAAATTGAAGCTAGTAAAAGGATGATTTTGAAAACAAAATTGTTAAACCTGAATTTAGGAAATAGATGAGAGCAATCGAGAACAAGGAAAATCATGAAACAAACAAAACCAATTCATGATTTTAGAGCTGATTGTTGCAGAACATTGAAGGTTGTAATGTGCAAGGAAAATCGTAGGAGAAGAAAACGAATGTGATTTTAATTATAATGGTAATTTTCGAATAAGAAAAAAAAAATAAACATAAGAAATCTAATCTTAATCAATAACTTGATTTTAGCTATTTAAATATTTCTCAAGATATTGTTATATTTGCAAAAATTCAAAATTTGATGATATGGATACTTAATAACAACGTTAATTTGTTATACATGGCAATTTCCCTGTTTTTAATTTACACAAAAAAATTAAGAAAAAAATTATAAGGAGAATAGCCACCACGAATTCTTTCAAAAGAAGAAACTACTTCGAACAACAAAAAAAAAAATATTAGATTGCATGACCCTACTAACCACCACTAGTTGAGGATGCAAGGTATTCCATGGACATAAAAATTATGCCCTCTCCAAATGCGATAATTAATAATACAATAGAAAATTCTCTAAACCTTAAGCCTCATATATCCAATTGCTTATACTAAAATTATAAATCCTATCAAACTCACTATCCCAATGTGATATTTTATGGGCGGTGCCCTCTCCACAAAAACTCTTTTCTACATAATCTAGCTAAAAAGTTGATCAAAGAATAAATGATTTTGAAACTCTATGCAATGATTGCTACCCTTACAAATATTGTAAACTAGGTGTAAATGATAAATACGTGAGAACATATGCTAACCATTTTGTTCAATTCCTAAAATATTGATTTTCACTATGTTACGTTGAATATTACATCAATTATTTTTGTATCGAACTTCAAACAAGTTTAGATGAAAATATGAAAATTCTAGCAAATTATGAAAATATACATCTCGATCTACACCCAATCACACAATATAAAAAAATAATAATAATAAATTATAATGGTTGAATGAGAAATTTTGAACCAATCACAAGTCACCACGTCGTTTGCTAAATTAACGACGAATTTCTAAATCATTGACTTTGGGTCCAATAGGAAGTTGACACATGTCTCGAATTGAATTGAAGACAAGTTTCGACGACGTCGTGCGGATGAATCAGATAAAATTAAATTGATCTAATTTGATATTACTATTTGGGCTTAAAGTCCAAACTACAAAAAAAAGTTGAATTGGACCCAAATTTCAGATCAGGCCCAAAACCAACTAATTAGGCCCAAGGGTCAGGCTCATGGACCAACCAAACCCACGAAACCCACTTGAGAACTCTATAAATAGAGAAGTTCTCTTCATTTGTAAAGGCAGCATTTTCTACACTCAGAAGACCCAGAGAGAATTCACTTCTATAAGGCAGAAGACCTTTGAAGACACAAATACTCTTCCAAAGAGGAAGAGATCAAATAGGGCATTCCTGGTCTTACTGTGCATTCCTGGTCTTACTAGACACAAATACTCTTCCANCTGGTCTTACTGTGCATTCCTGGTCTTACTAGACACAAATACTCTTCCAAAGAGGAAGAGATCAAATAGGGCATTCCTGGTCTTACTGTGCATTCATGCTTCTACTTCAAGCTTCCAAGACTCCTGAAGCTGCACTCCTATAAAGCAGAAGACGTTAGAAGTCACAAATACTCTTCCAAGACTTCTACTTCAAGCTTCCAAGACTCCTGAAGCTGCACTCCTATAAGGCAGAAGACCTTTGAAGACACAAATACTCTTCCAAGACTTCTACTTCAAGCTTCCAAGACTTCTGAAGCGGCATTCTTATAAGGCGGAAGACCTTTGAAGTCACAAATATTCTTCCAAGACTTCTACTTCAAGCTTCCAAGACTCCTAAAGCTGCACTCCTATAAGGTAGAAGACCTTCAAGACTCCTGAAGCTGCACTCCTATAAGGCAGAAGACCTTTGAAGACACAAATACTCTTCCAAGACTTCTACTCCAAGCTTCCAAGACTTCTACTTCAAGAACGTTCCGTGCTTTGCTTCTCCAAGTCAAGCATATTCACCCAATTGAGAGAGAATCAGAGGATCAAATATTAGAGATCGAACCACATCGCATCAAATCAATTCCAACTCAAATTCAACTCCACGAAACACATTTCTCGAGACTGAGTTAGACTTAATAATAATAATAAATAAATAAATGCAGACCACTATGCTTAAAATATTGACAGTTGCATTTAACCCAACTACTTAATTGTTCGAACATAATTTGAAATGCGAAAACTGAAGTAGGTGTGTAGCTTATATGAACTCAACTATTATTATTCATAAAACCAACTAATGTGAAGAATGAAGATTGCTTACACTCCAATATTCAAATATCGTAAAGAGTCTCATCAACATTTTTATGGGTCTCCAAATAGTTAGAAACTGATTGATTAACCTCTTGTCTCTTTCTTTTTTCACAAAAAATCCTTCATCTCTTTTATTCTCTCTCTGTAAATCTTACCTTCATCCTCCACCATTACCAACTTCAATGATTCCTTCACTGAGTCCCTTGTAAATGAACCATCCAATTGATTCTTTGGAACATAATAACCATCTTCTTCTTTTCTAACAATCTCCCAATGATTCCTTGGTCCACTAGAAAGGGCAATAATACCAGAGCTTTTTCACTCTGAAATTCTTCTACAAGAGAGCTCTAACCAGAGTGCATCAAAAAACCACCCACTGATTCATACCCCAATATTTTCATTTGGGGCGCCCGAATGGTGCACACAGCACCCCGTCCTTTGGTTCGTTCCTTAAACCCTTCAGGTAACTCAATCAAATCTGGGTCGGACAGTCCTGCCCGTGTCCTCAAAACCCAAAAGAATGGCAGTTCTGTTCTGATTTTTCCAACCCAAAAGCAATCTCTATCAGTTCATGCAGACTAGGGTTAGCCTCACTATCAAATGCCACGTAGACAACAAAAGCTTTGGGCTGTTTGTCGAGCCATTCTTTAATCGACTGCCATAATGGATTTTCATCCCCAGAATCGTACTCTGACGTTGGAAGTTGGCCAATCGGAAAAATGGTCTTACCGTATAAATCTCTAAGCAGTTGAATCCACTCATGTCCAAATTCAGGGCAAGCTCTCAGAACTATAGGCACAATTGCTTTAAATCTATATTGAATAGATTAACCTCAAATTGCCAAGAGTAATTAACATATCAAATTTTATTGAGAGATTGATGATAGATGATGACTTAAGATGACTATTGTCTTTCTCAACCAAAACTCCAATGCCTTTAGTGAGATCTATCTAAATGGGATTCAAGAAAGACTGAATACTTATAGTTTTGATATACTGAGGACCGTAGTCCTAAACTCTCTTTATATACTAGGTTTTCATTAAATCCTAATTAACTAAAAATAAACTTCTACTATTAAATGCATACTCAATTATAAATCTAGGTCTTAATTAATTAGAACACACAATAGGGCCCAATCTCATACAATAACCCAAGTGTTAAAATATTAATCCACATACATAGTCCATACTTTAATTATACGTATTATTATTTAAAATACGTTTAACAATCTCCCACTTAGGCTATGTTTGTGTACCTAATGTATTTAAATCACATCAACCTTAAGCGTGCATAAACAAATTATCTCAATAATCGAAGTCCCCTTTAGTTCAATCTGGTTCATCTCCTGTATTAGCTCGGAATCAAGGCAACTTACGTCACTACCCTCATAACTAAAACTTCCTTGATCACCAATTCCAATACATCCAATGACATAAATCAAGTATGAATGGATAATATGGAAACTACATGCAAAGTGATCTAGATCATGCCTATTTCCAACTGGTCCAAATTCCATAGTGAGATCATTATTAAGAACTTTATGCTAAATCGCATTTACTAAACCAATGCATGATAAACAAGTTCAGATAATAAAACATAAATCATCAACTTTATTCTATATATAAAAAAAAAAAAAAAAATAAGGTCAAAGAACATCCTCAATAACAACTCCCACTAAACCATGGAATTAGAAAAGTGACTAACACCCATGTGAGCAACATGCTCATGAAAAACTTTAGGTGATAAACCTTTAGTAAATGGATCTGCCACCAACGCGTCCGTTCCTATGTATTCTATCAAAACTTGACCATTTTGAACTCTTTCTTTAACAACCAAAAACTTCACATCTACATGTTTTGACTTTGTATTACTTTTGTTGTTATTAGAATACATTTCTGCCAATTTATTGTCACAAAATAATTTTAGTGGCCTTTCTATGTCAACCACTATTGGCAACCCAGTGGAAAAATTTCACAACCATATCCCATGATTGGATGCCTCATAACATGTTATAAACTCCGTGACCATGGTAGAAGAAGCCATAAGAATTTGTTTAACACTTTTCCAGAATACAACTTCTTCAGCCAACATGAAGATATAGCCTGAAGTGGATCGCCAAGTGTCTTCGCATCCAGCATAATCGGAATCAAAATACCCAATGATCTACAAGACTTCTGATCTTCGATAAGTGAACATATAATCGTTTGTTCTTTGTAAATACCTCATAATCCGTTTGGCATATTGTGTAACTGAGTTCCCAGCTCCCAAATCAGACAAGTCCCCAAAAAGGTAGGCATGTTGAGTTGGCAATCTGGCCATTCTCACCCATACTAATCAAAGGATCGCTTTCAAAGGCAAGATTTCCAAAACTCTTAGGATTGAGATCATGTCACCTATGGTCGTTTAGGTGAGATGTAAGTCTCCAGTATCAGCGGCGTTATATACAGAGACTAGTCATTTCGTGGTCCGATCTTATATAAACTCTTTGTATAGAACACCCCCACTCACATGTCTCCACATGAATGGTCAGGATCTACCATCTCTAGTAGTTCATAACACTTGCAAACCTCTACAAAACAGATCGTATCTATAGTGTCACCAGGATCAGGTATCCCTCCTTATTTCTTATACTACAGACCTATTTAGGTTATCGCTTAAGGCATGATCCACTTGTATATCTCATATACATGCTTAAGTTTACATACAATAACTATGGAGCTTTGTTTATTGGATATGAGTAAATGCCAAAATAAAATAACTCTTATTTTATTCATAACAATGTGCATAGATTGAAAACTATGAGACTCTGGGAGAATTAGGACATCAATACCAACACTCCAAGACTTCTGATCTCCAATAAGTGAACATATAATCTTTTGTTCTCTGTAAATATCTCATGACCCGTTTGCCTACTTTCCAATGATCCATCCTCGGGTTGCTCAATATCTACTTAACACTCCAATTATGGATGCTTACATACTTGAGCGTACATTAGACTTCCGACAGTCGATGCATAAGGAACCTTCTGAATCTCTCCTTAGTCTCGAGTACAGTTTTGGGACATGGACCTAAATGAAATTTATTACCTTTAGCAACCGGGGTATCTTCTAGTACACAATCTTTCATACCAAATCTACTCAAAATCTTTTCACTGTAGTTCTTTTGTGACAATTTCAAAATACCTTGAGAACGATCTCGAAGTATTTCAATTTCTAATACAAAAGAAACATCACTAAGTTCTTTCATCTCAATATTCTTTTTGAGAAACCTCTTAATATCATGCAATAAACCTGCATCATTACTTGCTATGAATATGTCATCGACATATAACACCAGAAAGATAGATTTATTCCAACTAAACTTGTGATAAACACAATCTTCCACTATATTCAACTTAAAACCAAAGGAGTTAGTTACTTCATGGAATTTTTTATACCATTGACAAGAGGTTTGCTTGAGACAATAGATGTATTTCTTCAATTTGAACATCATAGACTTTGAATTACCAGACACAAACTTTTCTGATTGCGCCATATAAATCGTCTTATCAATGTTCCCTTTGAGAAACACAGTTTTTATATCCATTTGGTGTAGCTTTAAATCAAAGTAAGCTTTCAGTGTCATGATTACCCTAAAAGTGTCTTTGATGAAAGCGGATAGAAAGTCCCTTTGTAATTAATACCTTCCTTTTGAGTAAAATCCTTTGCAACAAGACGAGTCTTATATCTTTCGATATTGCCGTGTGAATCCCTTTTAGTTTTAAATATTCATTTACAACCTATGTGTTTCAATCTTGATGGAAGTTCAACAAGTTCCCAAATGTCATTTTCTTTTATGGATTTTATTTTCCCTTTTATAGCATTTATCCACTTTTGAGAGTTAGAATTTTGTAGAGCTTGTTGGAAGTTGATTGGATCATCTTCAATTATGCCCACATCATTCTGATGTTCTTGAAGAAATACAATATAATCTTCAGGAATTGCATTTCTTCTTTGTCTAGTGGATCTGCTTAGTTGCGCTTCTTGAAGTTGTTGAGTTTGAACTTCAAGTTCAACAATGGGAACTTCAACGTTGTCTTGTTCTATAATTGGTTCAATAGTGAAGTCGGGAATTGGAGCCTGAATATCATTTATAATCACATTAGGAAAATAAACTAATTCTTCTTCAAAGACAATTTTCTTTATGTTATCTTCCCCCTAAATTCAACATCTTCAAGGAATCTAGCATTTTCTGTCTCAAATATTGATCTAGAAGTAGGATCATAAAACTTGAAACCTCGAAAGCGCTCATGATATCCAATAAAATAGCCACTAATAGTTCTTAAGTTCGATTTTCTTTCATTAGGCCTGTAAGGCCTAGCCTTAGCTGGACAATCCCAGATATGAAGATGCCTAATACTAGGCTTTTTCCTTTTCCACTACTCATAAGGGGTTTTAGCTACTGCTTTACTATATACCCTATTAAGGATATATGCTGCAGTCTTTAGTGCCTTACCCTAGAGACATTCTAGTAAAGAAGAATGACTAATTATACTTTTTACCATATCCTTAAGTGTTCTATTTCGCATTTCCACCACACCATTCACGCTGGATTTGCCCGACACAGTGTATTGCGGGACGATTTCGCATTCCTCTAGATTTTTGGCAAATGATCTTGGACGTTGTTCACTTGATCCATCATATCTACCATAGCATTCACCATCACGATTAAATTTGACAACCTTAGTTTTCTTTCCAAGTTGAAGTTCAACTTTAGCTTTGAAAGACTTGAAAACGTCCAAAGATTAAGACTTCTCATAAATTAAATATAGGTATCTATATCGTTAATAATCGTCTATGAACATAATACAATATTGTTGTCCATTCTAAGAAGCCGTAGGTGCTTCTTGAAATGGACCACAAATGTTTGTATGTATTAGTTCTAAGATATCTGAGCATCTGTTGGCACCTAATTTTCTTATGTTTATCTATTTTCCCTTAATACATTCCACACAAACGTCGAAGTTATTTAAATCAAGGGAATCAAGAATTCCATCTGACACAAGTCTCTGAATTCTTTGTTTAGAGATATGACCTAAACACATGTGTCATAACGTAGCGGAATTCTCATTTAATTTACGCTTTGTATCATATGAATTAGATAATAGGATCTTGTTAAATGAAGCAAAAGAATCAAGCATATATAGATGATCAGTTAAAGAATCGGTACCAATAAGCTTGGAATCTTGAAAAAGACTAACTTTATTATTTCCAAAAGAATAAGAAAAACCAAACTTGTTTAAACTAGAAATAGAAACTAAATTCTATCTAAATGACGGTACAACAAAAGTTTCATTCAAATCTAAATAACAACCGGTTTTTAAACGTAATAAAAAATTTCGTTTTGCCATTGTCCACATAGATGAATCTTTCAGCATCATTTGTTGGCCAGCTCCACAGGCAACCTTGCATTGATATACTTATACGAGTAGTAGCACCAGAGTCTACCCATCAAGTATCTATAGGTACAAAAGCTAAATTAACTTCAGAACAAACCAAAGTAAGAAGTTTCCCTTCTTTACACATCATTTAGCGTACTTGAGACAATCTTCCTTGAAGTGATCTTCCTTTTTTTGTAGAAAATAAAGATTTTCAATAGTCTAGTTCTTGCTCTTATTCTGTTGAGATGTCCCTTCTATAGAATTCGTAGATTTTCTTTTCTTCTTATCACGAAAGTCAGTTGCCAAATGAGCACTTCCTGTCATTTATCTTTTAATACCATCTTCGTTTTGCACACATTGTGAGATAAACTCATTAATACTCCATTATCATTATGAGTATTATAGCTTATCTTAAACTGAGTGAATTGTGTATGAAGAGAGATACGTACCAAATGTATGAGTGAATTTTCATTTATCCCAATATCAAGTGTCTTTAGTTTACCTGTGAGATTGGATATTTCCGTAATGTACTTCCTTGTGATTCCATTGCGCTTATACCTCATGGAAGTTAAAGATGTCAAAAGACTACTTGCTTCCCCTTTTTCATTTTTTCACAAAATTTTTCTCCAAAATTTTTCTCAATTTGAGCAAAAAAACTTATTGGCATTTTCAATTTTCGTGATAGAGCTCCGAAAAGACTTCGGGATAGAGTGCTTAATGATCATCAGACACATGCGATTTGACCATTCTCACTTCTCTATATTAGTCGTATTCGGTTATTCCTTAGTAGAAGTAGGTTTATTGGTCTTTAATGCAAGGTCCAAATCCATACACCCGATAAGTATCTCTAGGCTTTCATTCCAAATCTTGAAGTTTGATCCATTCAACTTAGGGATTGAATTCAAATTTCCAAATATTTGAGTAAAACGAACTAAAACAATAAACAATTAAACATATACTCACAATTAAAATATAACAAAATAATTTCACATATGTAGTGGGCCCTATAACAAGATACCTAGCACAACATTGATGTTCAACCTTTGGGCAAAAATACCAACTGTAAATAGTACTTTCAGTGCAGTAATCAAAATAGTGACAATAAACTCTGTCAAAAAATAGCTTTTCTTTGGACCGACTCATGAATATGCACATCTTAATATTTCATAATTAAATTAATCTAGAAAACAGAGCTACTTTGGTAACATATTATTTTGACCAATTCAATTCAAAATATAAGACACAATAATATAATAATAATATTGTACAAAAAGAATAGAAGAAGAACACATATAGTCTTTACCAAAATTCACCCAATAATTGCATACACATAATACAATTACAACAACATAAATATATGTGAGTATCACCAAAGATCATCAATCAAATTTGAATTTAATTCAACAAAATTCAATCAAATTTAAATTTAAATTTACCACATTATCAATCAAATTAATGAAATTTAAATTTAAATTCACCAAAATATCAATCAAGTTTAAATTTTAATCCACAACATGATCCATTAATCTTGAATCCACAATACGATTAATCAAATTTAAACTTAAATTCACAAATGATTAATTTACACTTGAATCCAGAACATGATTAATCAAATTTATTCCTAACTCACAATATGATTAATCTAGTTTTAAATTTGAATCATCACTTAAACTTTAGATTCAAATTCATAAATTTATTAATTTAAAACTAGATTTAAATTCAATCCATTATCAACAATCAAGATCAAGAATCACCGGCAAAATCAATAAGAAATGTGGGCAAAAAATTCATAAAATTATTCTCTTCTCTGTCGCAAATTTTAATTTCCAAACAGTAGTCGACACGGTATTCATTTGTCAGATTCCATTGACGTAATTCAATGATACTTAAAAAAATGCTTTTAGACCATGTGTTTTTTTGTTTTCCCCGATTGAAACCCACAAAACCGAAGAACACATATGCTCTAATTTTTGTTTTTTTTTTTTTGGCCACTGAAACTTGATTACTTTTTTGAGAGAATCACCAAATTCATTGCACATAAGTCGCATTCTTCTGCCTATATATAATCGCCGCTCAACCTTGCGTCTTGGCAAAAATAAAAATTAACATCGTCGGTAATACCATGTTCGTGTGCAACAGTTTTTTTTTTTTAAATTCTTTACATTCTTTAATTATCTTAACAAAAAAATTGAATCAAGATGAATGGTAAACGAATATAAACCGACAATCTAATATGAAAATTAAGTTCTACTAAATTGTCAAGAATTTCATTGAGAGATTGATCACAGCCTCACGATGACGATGACTTTAATATGACTATAATCTTCTTCAATCAAAACTCTAATGGGACCATAGCCTTAAGGACTCTTCCCATTAAACCCTAATTATCTAATGAACTTCTACCATTAAGTATATACTCAATTAGGAATCTAAGTTTTAATTAATTAGATTATATAATATGATCCAATTTAATAAAATAATAATGTGATAAAATATTAATCCACGTAAATTGTCTATATTTTAATTATACATATTATTATTTAAAATATGTCTAACAAAAACCGCGTAGTGAGAAGTGACAAAATCAGAACTACGGTGGTAATACCAGTTACAGCGTAAAAATTCTTCTTAACTTCGAAGTGACGAAATGCTACAGTGGTGGGGAAGGGGATCCAGTCGGGAGGAATAGTGAAATCCTCGATATTCTTCCGATGGTCCCCTGACATAGGACCAACAAATGCTAGAGTTTCGGGAATGAAAATACTAAAAAAAGCTGTCTTAATCCGGAGATTGGGTCCGATCTCTTGACCGATCCAATAGGGAGCAAAGATGTATAAGATCCAATCTACATCGGAAGTTCGAAGAAAGTCAAAAAGGGGTTGTCTGAGGGTATGGAAGGCCTCCTTGAGAAACTGAACTTTGTCATAAGGGAGATCAATGGTGGCCTCTGCGTTTGGGGGCAGATTGTGGACTTGAGGAAGAGGAATTTTGACAAAGTTGAGAAAAGGAGATAAATGGGGAGGGAGTTTGGGGGGGGCAACTGTCCATGTTAACGAAGGAGACACGGTGGACCCTTTTCAGCAATGAGTTTTGACGAGTTCAAGAAAAGGAATCATTTGCCCAAAAGCGAGCCATGGGAACATTACTATATGGAGTTTCTTGTCGTCGGCCATGGATGAAACGTTAAGAATGTTGGCCGTCGGCTGAAGCTTTTTGTAAACAACGACTAGTATGAATACTCCTAGTCCTTGGTGTCTTATCCAAAATTTTAGTATTTCAAATGGCAATGTATGGACCAACAGGAGTCCATGTCACGAGTCTACTCTACTCCAAAACAAAATATTCGGATATTGAAGGAAGAGTTTCATAAAGTCATCTCTATTGTTTAGATTTGTAATTTAGTTGATTCTGGAAACCAAGACATATGATATAAACGGCATACTAATCTAATACTGGAAAGTGAAATTTCAGAGCATGTAAAACTTTAATGGGTTTGAAAAACCAACTTGGTGCTTCCTTATATCTATCCATCTCAATGCATTTCAAGTATAGTTCAATAAAATGTCATAGATATTTTTATTTTTTTAAAAAATATTTTTTTTTCCTAATCTTTTTTAGGGACAATTGTAATTTTAATTAAAAAAAATTGAAAATTGCGTGTCCTTAGATTTTGCTTTTTTACAAACATGTCAAAAAAAACTTTTGTCTAAAAATTTGATTGTTATGTGATTGCTATCTTTCTATGTTATTGCTATCTGATTGTTATGTGATTGCCACATTTGCAATTACAAAGTAGTTGAAGTCATGACTTTGGTTTCTTAAAATGTATTTGACATACAATGCAATTTTTTTTTTTTTTTTATAGAGATGTTGAGAGCACGAGAGTTAGGCGCAGCCTATTGCTCTTAAAGAAAGGATGAAAAAAATAAATAAAATACATATAATTTATCTACAAACAAAAATAGTAGTAAATATCTCCAATTTGTTTGCATCATTTTAATAAATATTTCAAATTTAATTATCGACTAAATTCTCACTCATTTCTTTTAATTAACTGTCGATATTGTTTATTTTTCTCTCAACCACATATGAAAATGAGAATTTAAAGGTATACAATATCTTAACTAATTGAGTTATGCTTAGATTAACATGTACCATATGCTAAGCATTTCGCACAATGTTATGAATATGGCCACTTTTATTTTTATATCAAACTTCTCTTTTTGAACATGACATCAAAATTTATTAAGCCTCACGTGTGAAAGAGTATACATCCTTTTTAGAAGCTTGAAGGATTATATATAAGGGAAATCAAATACCTATACACCTACTAAATCTAATGTTGGGTTTCCTTAATTTCTGTCATATCTTTGAAAATCCATTCACCTTTGTTTATGGAGAAGTTTGGTCTAGGTTGGAGATTTCCTAGGTGAAGGATTGAGGTATCGTGGTGAATGGAACTATATATATATCTAGCTGACAAACGCTATTTATGAGGAAGATGTTGAGATTATAAAGAGGTTGCCTCTTAACATTGAAATTTTAGATCACATAGTGTGTGCAATTTTCATAAAACTGGTTCCTACACTATTAAAAGTGGGTATAAACGGTCTCAAAAATCAAGACTTTGTACTTAACCATATGGATCAGGTTTGGAAGAAAATTTGGTGTTTGAATGTACCCTCTCAAATAAAACATTGTATATGAAGAGTACTGAAAAATATATCAAACTTATTAACAGGTCAAAATTATGAAAATGTGAAAATTCTAAAAATCTTACATATGATACAACACTCAGACGCAAGTATGTAATAAGCTTTCACGAAATGCGTTGAGGCGCAGCAGTTGACTGGACATCTAGGGATAAAGCACTGTTTCGGTGCGGGCTGCGAGAACGGTACCAAATCGAGGCAAACTCTGAATACTAGATATGATCTCAAAATAACAGGGGTCAAGGTCGGTCAGTAGACGATGGGGGATAAGCTTCATCGTCGAGATACTCGTGTCCTAGCTCGTCTGAGAGCTAAATTTGCCTCGATTGTTTGTCTCTTGCCCTGAGCTTCCCTCAAAATAGGAATTTACAGGACTTATTTATAGTCAAAAGTGCTAATCGAAAGTCTTAAACTACCCAAACAGAAAATAACAAAGCCTTTAACAAAATATAAATTAATCTATTAATTGATATTAACACCCCTCCTCAAACTAATGTCGAATGAGGCATAAGTTTGTCTTTAAGAAAGCATAATCGAGCAATATTCAGAGGCTTTATGAACATATTAGCAAGCTAGTAATCTGTGGAAACATATTGCAAACTTAAGTCTTTTTGAACTCACCTTCTCCCGAATGAAATGAAAATCAATTTCAACATGCTTGGTATGCCCATGGAAAGCTGGATTTGTGCTAGTTGAATTTCTGAAACATTATCACATAATAATAAAGGAGATGCAAATCCAAAAATGTGAAGGTCTTTTAAAATTTGTCGAATAATCCAAAAGACTTCAGCTGTAGTGATGGTAAGTGCTCAATACTCATCTTTCGTTGAGCTTCTAGATACTATGATTTGTTTCAGCAAGATTATCTTCTGATGCTATCTTCATGACTATCATGTGTCCTTGATGTACTATCTCCCCGATGTCAATAAAAGATGCAATGATTTCAGAGTTCAGATAAAGTGTGATATCGAGTCTAATGTGCTCAAATGTAATGAACATAAACCAGTCACAAGTTTTCTCGGACACAAGCCAAGTGAAACCCGGTTCCGAGTGTCTTAGGCAAACCTAAGGTCGAACTTGGGGATTTGAAGTGATTGCGCTGAATAATTGTGATTCATGGAATGAAAAATGATTTTTCTTTGGTTACGTCAATACTAAATGAGATGCTGTAATGATAACCTAAATAACCAGAAACGGCTAGAAAGTTGCGAGTTTGATGATGGATAATGTGGGGAAAATGTATGGAAATGACAGGGCTCGAGGGAAGGTAACTACTAACTCATTAAATCTCACCAAGGAATCTATCATAGTCGTTCATACTTCACATTGATGCATACCTCTCGATGGCATCCCTGTTTTTCATAATTCTATGACGCGCAAATAGAAATACTAAAGAATGCAAGGTTGTTTCTATCTCTAGAAATACTTCTTGATTCACTTAACAAAATCTACAACCATTTCTCTCTCAAGACGTTGGTTATAATACTTGTCTCTATTTTCATAGACAAGTGTTTCTTTAATAATACATTAAGTAAACACGATAGTCCCAAGGTTTGATTTAGTTCATGAGAGTAACCTTCCCCCTCACCCTGTGAAATTTAGTAATTCATGGAGGAAGTAATAGCAAAAGAATAGATGTGAAATGAGATAGAGATGAACATGATAATAATATTCAGTAAGTAGGCAATTATGAATACAAGCTGCCTAATATCTTAGATAAGCATGTACTACAATACGTTAATAGCAATGAAATGAAATTGATGCACGACTGATAGTAATCTCTTGTTATCAAGATAATTGTGAAGGCTGCTGGTTTTTGTATATTGAGGCAATATGGCCTGAGCCCTCTCCAACTCTTTCTCCGGTGAACTTTCGATGTTGAAAAAGGGTGGAAAGTGAAAGTAGATTGTTCTCTCCAACTCTTGCACTTCTCTCTCTTACTCATCCTGGCATCGAGGCTCTATTTATAAAGCTACATGTTGTTCTACATTGGGATTCCCACTCTGATCTGTTGTTGTCATTTGTCATGGTAGGTGAGAATGTCAGCGTTGTATCATGGTCAATGCTCAGAATATTTTTTGGAGTATCTGCTGCTACAATTTCAAAGATCTCGAGGCATGCTTCTGCCACATATTCTTTGAGGGAATAGCACATGCGAAATACAGACTTTGGCGCACTTTCCACATGAAATGCGGTCAATAGGTGTCTTTTGAATACCTTGGCGCAAGCTTTGTTGATTTCATAAATTTGCTCGTGATTGGCATATTTTCTTCCTACTTTTCATCACATATTCTAAGAAAGACAGTACGAATAACTTGTATATCTACAAGTTATCACTTCCTGATGAGATGGTACTTTCTTTCGATGTGCTTTCCACGTTTGTGGCTTATCGATTCCTTTGAATTGGAAACTACTCCACTGTTATCCTAATATAGAGTGATGGAAAAATGCATATTTGGAACTACTTCCAAATCCGTCAGGAACTTGAGTGGCCACACTACTTCTTTAGCTACTTCACATGCAGCTACATATTCAGCTTCCATCGTGGAGTCAGCGATACAACTCTGTTTGACACTTCTTCACACTATAGCTCCTCCATTAAGAGTAAAAATTGATCCTCAAGTAGATTTCCTCGAATCTACATTAGTCTGAAAATCAGTATCAGTGTATCCTGTAAGGATCAAATCCTTAGGCCCATACACAAGCATATAGTCCTTCGTTCTCCGGAGATATTTGAGGATGTTCTTGACAGTAGTCCAATGACTGAGTCCAAGGTTGGACTAGAACCTACTGACAATTCCAACTGGAAAACATATGTCAAGTCGTGTATATAGCATACCATATATCAGACCCCCAACTACTAATGCATATGGAAGTTTTTTTTTTTTTTTTTTTTTTTTTTCGATTTCCCTTCAACTTCTTGAGGTGTCTTAGGACATTACTCCTTTGACAAATGAATTTCATGTCTAAAAGGTAACATACCCTTTTTGGACTTTGCATATTATACCTTGACAACATCTTGTTAATATAAGATGCTTGTGATAGCACCAGCATTTTGTTCTTGTGATTCCGAACAATTTGGATCTCAAGAATGTACTGAGCATCTCCCTAATATTTCATTTGGAATTGTGATGCAAGTCATTAATTTACGTCAGCAAGAAAACATGTCCCATTCCCAATGAGCAAGATATCATTAACATAAAGGACCAAGAAAGCTACAGTTTTGTTGACTAACTTCTTGTAAATACAAGGTTTATCAACATTCTGTTCAAAGCCATAAGATTTGATCGTAGTGTCAAATCTTATATTCCATAATCTAGATGCTTGTTTTAACATATAAATGGATCTTTTAAGCTTACAAACTTTTTGTTCTGGACCCTGTTCAATGAACCTTTTTGGTTGAGACATGAAAATAATTTCATCAAAATGTCCATTCAAGAAAGATGTCTTGACATCCATTTTCCATATTTCATAGTCATAATATGTGGCAATGGATAAAAGTATTCTTATTGATTTTATCATGGCAACAAAAGAGAAGGTTTCTTCATAGTCTACCTTCTCCCTTTGAGTAAAACCTTTTGCTACGAGTCTGGCTTTATAGGTTTGCACCTCGCCAGTTTGGTCTCATTTTCTCTTGTAGATCCATTTACAACCTATAGTTTTAACCCCATGTGGTTTATTTATAAGTTTCTAGACAAAATTGAAGTACATTAACTTCATTTCTAGGTCCATGGCTTTTATCCATTGTTCCTCATCAACATCTTCCATTTCCTACTTAAAGGTCAATGGTTCCTTTAGACCATCATCAAGTATGATGACCTAAGTTTCTGTTAAACCTATGTAATGGACAGACTGATGAACATCCCTCCTACTACATCGAGGTATTCTCAACTTTTGAGAAGGATGTCATGGAGCAACAATTATTGTTGATGGACCAACTTGATCAAAAATTTTTGTGGATTCACTTATAATTTCTTCGGTCATGTCACTAAATACTAATTTACTGCGAGCTTGATGACTCCGGATATGATCCTCTTCTAAGAATGTAGCATTTGTGGATACAAATACTTTAGGGTATCCTACAAATAGGCATAATTTTGAACATAGTTCCAACTTTTTAGGATTTTGCACCAACACGTGTGTCGGGCATCCCCAGATTTTGAAATGACGTAAACTGCCTTTACGTCCTCTCCATAACTCATATGGTGTTTCTGAAACACTTTTTGAGGGAACTATGTTAAAATATATACAACAGTCTGTATTACATACCCCCGAAAAAATTGAGGTAACTGAGCATAACTCATCATCAAACGAACCATGTCCAACAAGGTTCGATTTCTCCTTTCTGCAACACCATTTATTGGGATTGGTGTCCTAATTCTCCCAGAGTCTCGTAGTTTGTAATATATACACATTGTTATGCATAAAATAAGAGTTATTTTATTTGACATTTACTCATATCCAATAAACAAAGCTCTATGATTATCGTATGTAAACTTAAGCATGTATATGAGATATACAAGTGGATCATGCCTTAAGTGATAACATAAATAGGTCTGTAGTATGAGGATTAAGGAGGGATACCTGATCTTGGTGACACTACGGATACAACCCTCTTTGTAGAGGTTTGCAAGTGTTGTGAACTACTATAGATGGTAGATCTTGATCATTCATGTAGAGACATGCGAGCAGGGGTGCCCTATACTAAGACCGAACCACGAGATGATTCATCTCTGTATATAATGTCGTTGATACTAGAGACTTACATCTCACCTAAACGACCGTAGGTGACATGACCTCAATTCTGAGTGTTTTGGGAACTCTTGCCTGTGAGAGCGGTCATTTGATTAGTATGGGTGAGAGTGGCCAGATTGCCAACTCAACATGCCTACCTTTTTGGGGACTTGTCTGATTTGGGAGCTGGGAACTCAGTTACCCAAGATGGAATACACTCCTTCTTCGAACAAGGGTAAGTAGATAAATTGCTTCTTTAAGGACTGATTCCGGGGCTTGAACATAGTGGCCATAGCTTCTTTTTGGAAGAGAGGACTCAGTCATAATAGGACTATGACTTATGTTCATTAGAGGGATTAGTGGCACTTAAGGAGTTAGATGTAACTACAAGGGCATAACGATTATTGGCTTAACTGTACTTACGAGCGATCTGTGAAGGGTTATCACACTTTTGATTGGTTGATATGGACACATAATATATTTTTAGTAAGGAGAGTTCAGTTGTCGGTATTTAGTGGAGTGCCTGGAAGTTAATGGATGGTGGATCCCATGACTAAAGAATTTATTCAGTTATTCACGTACTGTTGGAGCTTCGAGCTACAGATTTCTAAGGTCCCCTTGGTAGCTCAATGGATTCAAGTTGAGGATCAGTTCTTGGTGTTGATTTGAAATGTTCATATTGACAAGAGGTAATTCGATTATATATGATATGATGGTGTGGTGTATGAGATATATCGAGGGAAGGATTAATGTAAATGAGATTTACATTAAGTACCATGAAATAGAAAAAGAGCTATGTTTTATATGTTTCATGAGATGAAATATTAAAACTATAGATTATAAATATACTATGGTAAGTTGGTTATCATATATATTTATAATAATATTAGTTTTTGAATAATTATCTCCTTTTTCTCTAATAACCAATTGAGTGGGAGGTTATTGGTAGTTTCATGGTAACCGTAAGATAAAAGGAAAAATGTTTTCCTAAATTTAGTAGTTGTTGAATTGAGAGTTTCTGTTCTCGAAAATTACTCACAGTGGCTATCAAGTGAATTAGATTTACGAAACGATAACTGAAGAGAGACTAGACGATCGTGGAGTGACTCTATACGATAGTCACTCAGCTGGCCAATTAACTAAATGATCGAGGAGCTTTTGCTAAATGATCGCATAGCTTCTGTTAAATAATTGGGCATCGTCTATACGATAGACCTTGTCATCTCCCACTTGCTCAATCGTTTACATGATTGTTCTTTCTCTAGTCTCGTCCTCTAACCAAGTCCACGCAGAGCCCACACTTCTGAA
This sequence comes from Benincasa hispida, assembly GCF_009727055.1. Lineage (NCBI taxonomy): Eukaryota > Viridiplantae > Streptophyta > Magnoliopsida > Cucurbitales > Cucurbitaceae > Benincasa > Benincasa hispida. The sequence goes on along the minus strand of NC_052351.1, from coordinate 35,825,010 downwards.
TTCTCACATCGAGAATACCAAGGTAGCCATTGTGGTGGTATCGTACTCAACTCGACATTGTCGAGGTTTATTGGAGGTCGTTCGCTGTGTTCGTGGTGTTGGAGTTCATTGTGTTCGTGATCTTGGAGATCATTGAGTTCGTGGTCGCTGTGATTGTGCAGTGTAGTGGTTGTAGTGAATGGTGTAGCAAAAAGATGAAATAAAACACTTAAGGATATGGTAAGAACTATGATTAGTCATTCTTTTTTACCAGAATCCTCTTCTGGGGTAGGCACTCTAATAATATACTATTTGAGATGTTTGAGTTTTTTTTTTTTTTTGAGGGGGGGGGGGGAGGAGGAGATAAAATAAAAGGAAAGTTGTCTTTGAAGATGAATTAGTTTCTTTTCTTAATGTGTTTACAAATGATGTGCAAACTCCAATTCCTGACTTTACTATTGAATCAATTATAGAACAAGACAACATTGAAGTCCCCATTTTTGTACATGAAGCTCAAACTAAAAATTTTAAGAAGTGCCACTAAGGAGATCCACTAGAGAAAGAATAAGTAAAATTTCATATGATTATATTGTATTTCTTCAAGAAAGTTCTAACAAGCTCTAGAAAGTTCTAACACTCAAAAGTGGATAAATGTTATGGAAGAGGAATAAAATCCATGAAAGACAATGACATTTGGGAACTTGTTGAATTATCATCAGGAGTGAAACCCATAGGTTGTAAATGGATATCTAAAACCAAAAGGGATTCGCACGACAATATAGAAAGATATAAGTTTTGTCTTGTTGCAAAGGGTTTTACTCAAAAGGAAGACATTGATTACAAAGAGACTTTCTCTTCGATTTCATCGAAAGACTCTTTTAGAGTAGTCATGGCACTAGTAGCTCACTTTGATTTAGAGCTATACCAGATGGATGTAAAAACTGTGTTTCTCAATGGAAATATTGATGAGATGATTTACATTGTGCAACCAGAAAACTTTATGTCTGGTAATTCAAAGTCTATGATGTGCAAATTGAAGAAATCTATCCATGGCCTCAAGCAAGCCTCTCGTCAATGGTATCACAAATTCCATGAAGTGATTACCTCATTTAGTTTTGAGGTGAATATAGAGGAAGAGATTATGTATATCACAAGTGAAGGAAATCAAACACGAGGATTTCCACGAGCAGCGGAAGGGATCGTTCAAAATTCCATTTGAATTGAACACAACCAATTACAGTCTAAAACGGAAACTAACAAGTCATGCACAAACAGAAATTACAAGATGCTATAAGTGAATCAAGGGATAGAGTATGTGTGCCTTTGAAGAACCATTCTTCAAGAATCCCTCGAACAAAGTCCAATGCATCCAAAAACAGCAACACTTAAATGCAACGAACGATACAGGCAACAAACACAAACACAACGATCGTCCGGATGCTCCTTGAACCTAATTGAGTCCCACTCGATTCACAAACAGATTAAAGATACTACCACAAGTGTTACCTTAGTATTCTCGGTGTGAAAATCTAGGAGTTGTGGGCTTTGTATGATCTTGACTTGAGGAAGAGAGAAGGTCTACGATCGAGTAAATGGTCGAGCAAGTGGGAGATAAGGACACAGTCTATCGCATAGACGATGTGCTCGATCGTTTAGGAAATGGCAGCCTATCGCATAGACTTTGTTACTCGATCGTGTAGCAACGATCACCTGAATTACTATCATATAGTCAAATCTAAGTGATCGCTTAGCTGATCGTATAGTCTCTCAATGCTATCACTTAGTAAAACTCTTTTACTTGATAGCTTTTTCCGTGAGTACTTTCCGAATGAAGAAACTACCAAATTTAGGAAAACAATTTTCCTTTTATCTCACGGTTACTATAAAACTTCCAATAACCTCCCACTCAATCGGTTATTAGAGAAAAAGAATTAATTATCATATAATTAATATATTTTAAATAAATATGATAACCAACTTATCATATTATATTTATAAACTATAGTTTTAATATTTCATCTCATGAAACATATAAACTATAGTTCTTTTTCTATTTTATGGTACTTGATATAAATCATATTTATATCAATTCCTCCAACTAATGTATCTCATACTTCACACCAATTATATCACATATAATTGAATTTTCTCTTGTTAATTGGAACACTTCAAACTAACCCCCAAAATCTAATTCTCAATTTGAATCCATTGAGCTACCAAGGGGACCTCAAACTCTTTAGTCACGAGATCCATCCTCCGTTAATGGTTGGATACTCCATTAAATATCGACAGTTGCACTCTTCTCACTACAGATATATTTCTATATCTATATGACCAATCAAAGTACGATAACCCTTCACAAATCACTCGTAAGTACAACTTGGCCAATTTTCCGTTTTGCCCTTGTAGATACATCAAACTCCTTAAGTACCACTGATTCCTCTAATGAACAATAAGTCATAGTCCTACTATGACTGAGTCCTCTCTTCCAAAGAGAGCATAGGGCTACTATGTTCAAGACCCGGAATTAGCCCTTAAGGGAGCAATTTATCTACTTACCCCTGCTTCGGGGAAGAAGTGAATTTTGCCTTGTGTAACAGAGTTCCCAGCTCCCCAATCAAATAAATCCCCAAAAAGGTAGGCTTGTTAAATTGGCAATCTAGCCACTCTCACCCATACTAATCAAATGACTGCCCTCATAGGCAAGAGTTCCCAAAACACTCAAGATTAAGGTCATGTCACCTATGGTCGTTTTATTGATATGTAAGTCTCAATTATCAACGACGTTATATAAAGAGACAAATCATTTCGTGGTCCGATCTTATAAAAACTCTTTGTAGAGGACACCCCGGCTCACATGTCTCTACATGAATGGTCAGGATTAGACTAATTGTAGCATATTACATCACTTACAAATATCTATAAAGTGGGCCATATTCGTAGTGTCACAAGGATAAGGTATCCCTCATTTTTATCCTTATACTACAAACCATTTAGGTTATTACTTAAGGCATGATCCACTTGTATGTCTCACATACATGCTTAAGTTTACATGAAATAACCACGGATCTTAGTTTATTGGATATGAGTAAATGCAAATAAAATAACACTTATTTTATTCATAACAATGTGTACAAACCGTTTACAAACTACAAGACTCCGAAGAATTAGGACACCAATCCCAACAATAAATTCAGTGGGAGTAGATCTATCTTTCTGGTGTTATATGTCGATGACATACTCATAGCAAGTAATGATGTAGGTTTATTGCATGACACAAGTAATGATGTAGGTTTATTGCATGACACTAAGAGGTTTCTCAAAAAGAATTTTACGATGAAAGATCATGGTGATGCTTCTTTTGTATTAGGAATTGAATTACTGCGAGATCGTTCTCAAGATATTTTGAGATTGTCAAAAAAGAACTACATCGAGGAAATTTTGAGTAGATTTGGCATGGAAGATTGTGCATAAGGAGATACCCCGGTTGCTAAAGGTGATAAATTTCATTTAGGACAATGCCTCAAGATTGTACTCGATACTAAGGAGATGCAGAAGGTTCCCTATGCATCGGCTGTTGGTTTAATGCATGCTCAAGTATGTACGTGTCTAGATATTGCATTCATAGTTGGAGTGTTAGGTAGATATTTGAGCAACACGGGTATGGATTATTGGAAAAAAGCCAAACGGATTATGAGGTATTTATAGAGAACAAAAGATTATATACTCACTTATCGAAGATCAGAAGTTTTTTAGATCTTGAGTATTCTGATTCCGATTATGTTGGATGTCAAGACACTTTGCGATTCACTTCAGGCTATATTTTCATGTTGGCTGGAGGAGTTGTATCCTAGAAAAGTTTTAAACAAACACTTATGTCTTCTTCTACCATGACTGTAGAGTTTATAGCATGTTATGAGGCATCCAATCATGGAATATGGTTGTGAAATTTTGTCACTGGGCTGCAGATAATGGTTGACATAGAAAGACCACTAAAATTATTTTGTGATAATAAGTCGGTCGTGATGTATTCCAATAACAACAGAAGCAATACAAAGTCAAAACATGTAGACATTGAAGTTTCTAGTTGTGAAAGAAAGAGTTCATAATGGTCAAATTTTAATAGAACACTTAGGAAGAAACTCTATGGTGGTAGATCCACTTACTAAAGGCTTACCACCTAAAGTTTTTCATGATTATATTGCTCACATGGGTGTTAGTCACTTTTCTGTTTCCATGGTTTAGTGGGAGTTTGTTATTGAGGATTTTCTTTGATCTTATTTTGTTTATTTTCTATATAGAACAAAGTTGATGGTTTATGTTTTATTATCTGAACTTGTTTATTATGCATGCAGTTTGGCAAATGCTTTTAGTATAAAGTTTTTAAGAATAATCTCATTAAGGAATTTGGACCAATTGGAAACAAACATGATCTAGATCACTTTGCATGTAATTTTTATGTTATCCATCTGTACTTGATCTATGTCATTGAATATATTGGAATTAGTGATCAAGAAAGATTTAGTTAAAAAGGTAGTGACGAAAGCTGACTTGATTTCGTGCTAATACAGGAGATGGACCAGATTGAGCTAAAGGGGAATTACCTGTTTATGCGTGCTTAAAGTTCAAGTGATTTAATTATATCAGGTACATTATCATAGCCCAAGTGGGACATTGTTAGACATATTTAAATAATAATACATTTAATTAAAGTATGGATTACGTATGTAGATCAATAATTTATTTGGGTTATTTTATTAGATTGAGCGATATTATGTGATCTAATTAATTAAGGTCCTAGATTCCTAATTGAGTATGAAATTCCTAGTTAATTAGGGCTTAATGGGAACGCTAATTGAACTAGTATATAAAGAGACTTTAGGACTTTGGTCCCTAATATACTAAAACAATATCTTGAATACCATGTAGAGAGATCCATTAAGGACATTCAAAATTTTTGCTGAGGAAGACCATAGTTATCTTTATCTTGACACTATCATCAATCTCAATGGAATTTGGTATATTATTTATTATTGGCAATTTAGCATGAATGATCCTAGGGTTAATCTATTTTAATATAGATTTAAAGTAATTATTCTAACATTTAGTAGATAAAAATTTCAAAATATAATTATTCCTATATTATGTTCCTCATTATTGTGTACCTTAAAATTGTGTCTCATGTTTCTAATTTTTCTCTCTATACTACTTTTTTTTCTTCCGAAAATTTTTATTGTCATTTTGATTTTAACATTTGTATAACCTTTCTAACTTATTCTCTCTAATTTGCTTCTTTTTCTCTAACTTATTTATCTCTCTAAATACTACATATGTGAATTGATGCAATAGTTAATGTGAATGAATGCGACAATTAGAGGTAAAACATGTATATATATTCTCCCTCATAATTCTTCTTTTTTAAAGAAATTCTACTATTTTCTCTTAAAAAAGAGTTTTCAAAAGTTATTTTTTTCCTTTTCATATATATTTTTAATAAATGATTGATGCTTTCTTTATTTTATTTCCAAAAACCCAATTGTGTCATTTTTTTTTCTTTTTTTCTTTCCATTTTCACATATTTGTTTATCTTTAACTATCGCAGTTGCTTATCTCAAAAAAATAAATAAATAAAAGATCACAGTTGCTTTTTTTTTTTTCTCTTTTTAATAGAAAGAATCATACTTTTTTTTTCTTTTCCACATTTGAATCCGAAGCAAATCAAATAAATATATATATATAGATCAAATCAAATATTTCGTTGAAAAACTTTCACAAATAAAAATATGTCAAACTATTTATAAGAATAGAAAAAAAAAGATTTCTATCAACCTCTATCATTGATAGAGATGTATAAGTTTCCATCACGAATAGTTTCAATGATGGATTTGTATCGATTTCTATCACTGATAGTATTAATGATAGACTTTTATCAGTTTCTACCAATGATAGACGCTGATAGACTTCTATCAACGTCTATCTATCATAGACTTGTATCAGTTTCTATCATTGGTAGATGTTAATAGACTTCTTTACCGTCTATCTATAATAAATATTGATGACAATTTCTATCACAATTATAATTAAATTTTGCTATTTAGGTAAATATTTTTCCTTTCTTTTTCTATCAAAAATCCCCTTATTTCTTTACCCATAACCATTCTTGTCAGCATACATATAACAAAAAAAAAAAAAAAAAATTAAATCAATTTATAACGAAAAAAACATGTTATTCTTAGAAAAAAAAAAACTAAAGAAAGTCGAGTATGGTATTCTTATCAATCGAAATAATAAATAAAAAGTAAATATATTTAAGACAAAAAAAATTAAAAAATTTCGTGGAAGTAAAATTGGAAACAAATATTTTTTAAGTTTAAAATCCTCCCAAATCTGATTTTTTTTTTAAATAATATTTTTTAATAAATAATAACAAAAATAGGGTTGGAGGGAAACATTTTCTAAGAATAGGTGTTTTGGGAAATTATTGACAAAATTAGGGTAGTGGAATCGTGTACCGAGTACATGATTTTCATGTGACATACTCATGTACCCGATACACGAGTATCGTTTAATCCAGTCAGCACCACGTCGACTGACTGGTTGATCGGTCAAGCAAACTCGTGGACCCGGTCCACGATTTGCTTATAATTTTTTTTCTTTTTTTTTTAAAGTTTGCTGACTATTTTTTTTAATGGTAGATGTACAACAATATTAAAACTTTAGGAATTGGTCCACAAATTCCTTCATTATTAAACTTAATTATATATTTAATCTACAATGAAAACATCTTGCACTCATATTAAAAAAAAAAACCATGATATTAAAGAATATTTACAATTAATTCTTTAATTTACAATTTGAAAATGATACAATGTATGATTTAAAAACGACCCCCTGGCCCTTACTCTTCATGGGAGTTGTCTTCGTGTCCCTCTAAATTAGGTTCACCCTGTTGTCACTATTATCTACGACGAATACATCTTCGATCGGTGTCAGCAACATTGAGTCGTCTTGTTTGTTGAATAATAATGTTTACTGACACATTGAGCCCAATTCTGGTAAGTTGTTCTGCAATGAATATTGTTGAACATCGCCGATAAAATTATTCTATACAATAAAATAAATAAATATTAAACAATACCCATATCATATATATGGAAAATATCTGATTTTAAATCTCTTACTATGCAGTAATAGTAAGCGCCGTCAGGTGTGATAAATCGCCTCGTGATCGAACTGTACCAGGGAAAGTAGTCGTCTGATACAGTTGGCCCATTGGTTAATTCTCCCTGTGCACAATGATCATGTCGTCCATGCCAGTAGGATAAATATTCCACATGGATTCGACGTCAGTCTTGATCGTGCTTACCTCTCAAATCGATCTGGTGTAGTGCTGGGAGTGTATAGGACAACGAAGGTATCGTTTGTCACAGGCCGGACTATCTCAACACACGATCTGGATGATGTCACTCTACTATATGGAAGCATATAAGAGGGCTAGTCAACCAGATGTCTTCACCATCACAACAATAATTAGGTAAGGATGACCAAATCTGTGTGTATGGCATCTAAATAACCTGACAAAAAAATGATAAGTATACATATAAAATGTTTTAAATATTCATTTATATACAAATTTACTACCTGATTGTACATCAACATGTCAAATATTTTTCTGTACACGAGCAACATATTTGCTAACTGTTCAGAGGCAGCTAATACACCACTCCATCTAAAATTATAAAAAATACAATTAATTTATTTTTTTACATAAAATGGTAACGAAATAAATATATAAATGAAATAATACCTGACAATAAGTGGACGATGATCTGGGGCCTGTAGTTGGACTTGTGGTGCTATAATTGGAAATCGATCATAAACCCATACTTGCAATTGTTTCAATTCTTTCATGCACTGAATGAACTTACGCCTTTGGTGTTGATTTCCAGCCTTAAACACCAAATTTTTTAGTTGCTTTGATTTGTATTTTGTATTGAAATTACTGGCAACATGGCGAAGACAATATCGATGGTATGCTCTGGGTTCACTCCAACCAATTTCTTCATTATTAAATGCAGCAAGAATGCCATTATGTCTATCAGAAATCAAGCAAATACCCTCTCTTTGGGTAACATATTCACGCAATGCCCACAAAAACTATGACCAACTGAACTTATTCTCACCTTCGACGATAGCAAAAGCAAGGGGAAATATATGTCCATTTGCATCAATAGATAAAGCTGTCAATAATTTTCCCTAATACTTTCCGTAGAGATAAGTTCCATCAATCTGGATTAATGGCCTATAATGGTTGAACCTTTCTCTTGTAGGACCAAAAGACCAAAAAAATCGTCCAAAAATAGTCGTATCTGGCACACTAGAGGGAAGAAAAACCAATCTGTTCGTGTTCCTGGATTGTAATAAACAAGAGCACTCAGCCAATACAGAAGCTCCGAATATGATTTCTCCCAATCGCCAAACACAGCAATCAACACTTTTCTCTTGGCTTGCCACACTCGTCTATAATTGACATTATAGCCGTATTATTTTTTAATGGCTTCTTGGAGTAGAGCCACGGTACTCCAGGATCAGCTCTAACCAAATTTTGAATTTCAATACTCATGAAATTTGAATCAAGCTGTGAATGATCTTGTGTCAATTATGAAAACAAACATGAGTGTTCTCCTTGAAGTTTGGTGATTTCAAATATCCCATGAGTTTTACGCCGACATGCCCGTAACCTCCAAGTACAACCGTCACTCCATGATTTACATTTAATATACCAAAGATCCTGATTTGATTCCACTACGACAATTTTAACACCTATATTCCTTTCTTCTAAAGTAGACTCTAGTTCACACGTTGAATTTATCATTTTCCAATCTATTTGGGTGAACATTTCTGACGGTACCAACTCAAGATCATGTTCACCACTACTATCGTTTCCAAATAATTCATCAACTTCAACGTCAATGTCACTATCTCCATCATTTCCAGGTTCAAGAATAACTAAATGTTCAGGACGTATCGACATATTTATTATGATTTTTTCAATAGTTAAAAAAAATATGTTAATATGTCGACCCAACAAAATCCAATTTCTAAATTTAACATATAAAATCTAAATATTATACATTTAAATCAGCTCAAATCTAAGATTTATAAACTATATATTTAAATCAACCCAAACAAATAAAAAAAATATAAGATCTAAGATTTAAGATCTACAAACATATAGATATAAGATCAGCCCAACAAATTCATATATTTCTAAGTTTAACATACATATATTTCTAAGAAAAAATATAAGATCTACAAACATATACATATAAGATCAGCCCAACAAATTCATATATTTCTAAGTTTAACATACATATATTTCTAAGTTTAAATCAGCCCAAACAAATAAAAAAAATATAAAATCTAAGATTTAAGATCTACAAACATATACATATAAGATCAGCCCAACAAATACATATAAGATCAATCCAACAAATTCATATATTTCTAAGTTTAACATACATAAATTTCTAAGTTTAAATCAGCCCAAACAAATAAAAAAAAAATATAAGATCTAAGATTTAACACAAAACTAGAGAAACAATTTTATTGAAAAAGATACATCAATATATTGAAAAACATACATACAAATCTAAGATTTACCACAGAAATATAAGATCAGCCCAAACATACATATATTTCTAAGTTTAAAATATATTGAAAAACAACTAGAGAAAGAATTTTACCACAGAAGCGTTCGGAAGATTTTGGACGGACGAACAAATGAAGGACTCGGTGAGGAAAATCGAGCAAAATCAAAATTTTGGAAGATTTTGGTGAGGAAAATCGAGGACTCGGTGAAATAGAGGACATAGTGAGGAAAATCAGCAAGATTTTGGAAGGCAGAAAGCAAAATGGAGCAAAAAGGTTCAGTTGTCTCGTTGAGGAAGAAGGAAGGCAGAAGGTTCGGTTGTCTCGGTGAGGAAGAAGAAGGGGCGAATTTAATGGCGAGGAAGTTGTGTACCAGGTACACGACTTAAGGTAATCGTGTACCGGGTACACGATTTCCTCAGTCAATCCTGCATGACTGCCACGGCAGACTACACGTGCTAGATGGCCAGGGACTCGTGTTCCCAGTACATGATTTAGAGCTAATCGTGTAACTTGGTACACGATTAGGGTGTAATCGTGTACCCGGTACACGATTTAAAAACCTATTTTTTGGAATACTTTCCCTCCAACCCTAATTTTGTCATTATTTATTAAAAAATATTATTTAAAAAAAATCCAAATCTGATTGTTTTAAAAGAAAAAAAAACGGTTTAAAATCTTAAATGAAATCAAATCTTTTAATATTTTAGAGTAAACCAAACACAGAAAATGATTATCTGAAATCATATCAGTATATCAGATATCAAAGCCACTTTAATAATATTAATAATATAAAAATAGTGTATATCAAGTAATAATCAACTTTCAAGTATATATGTGTGTGTGTGTTATTTTGTCACCGACTCGTGGCCTATCTTGATTCTGAACTGGTGGTAACGGGACTGATGAGGATGGCACCTGCTGTGACTGTACGTGCTAGGCTATCTGCTCGGCCACAATGCCCCTCATCTGTCCCACCACGACCTGCGTGATGATGTTCCCAATAGTTATAGCCATAGCCGTATATTCTACTGGAATTTGTGAGGACGATAGTTCTGGTGGGGGCAAAGTCGAAGCTTGAGGCCCGTTTCTTGGTCTAACCCTCTGCCAAGTTGACCCAGAGGGGTCACGAGGTGGTGGGTTCTGCACCTCGGGTTCTTGCAGGTTGGGGTCCGCTCCCCAACTACTTTACTCCTTGACTGCCCTTCCTCTAGTTCATGGCGCCATACCTGGTGACGCCACGCTCAACACTTTAATACATGCTAGCAGGGGTAATCATCAAACGACTTGCACAACATAGAGGATTTCATATATATATATATATATTATATATATATCAATCACTAACGCACTTTAAAGACAACATATCTGGCGATAACGAAAGATCCATTTGTGGCCATAAGGAACATATTAGAATCACGATGTAAGTCAGTCTATAGAACCTAAAACTTAGGCTCTGATACCAACTGTAACGACCTAGTTTCCTACTTAATACTAGGACGCTACTTCATGCATGCATAGGCTCAACCGTACATTTTCTTTTAAACCATTAAATAAAAGAGCCAAATGTTATTTAATAATGCTCAAATGAGCAAAGATAAGAAAGCATAATTAAATAAAAATAAATAAACTAAAACAAAAATAAAATAAAATAAAATAAAATAAAAATTTGCCATTCGGGGTACCCCTAAACCCAACTTTAAATGAGGACAATTAAATAGTCGAATAATAAAATTAATAAATTTTGCATGAGAGTGTAAAACGCCTAACTCCTAAACCAGATTTCAAAACATGATACTAAGTGCAGAAGCATTAAATCATCTTAATGGCCAGGTCATGGATCTCTCTTGTCAGGCGCCAGTCTATCATTACCCTTACCTAAAAAATAGGGAAAGAAAAGGGTGAGTATAAAAATATACTCAATAAGCAGCCCACTACTGGGCCCACTCAGTGATCTGTTAGTCTTTCCATTGGACCAAAATGCATAAGAACATCATAGGCATAGGCATAAGGGGCAAACCCGAAGGCACGCTTTCATAAATAATGACACAAAGGTCACAGGCATAAACACTAGTGGTGATCCCAAAAAGGACACCGTACATAAGCATAGAGTATGGCCTGGAGGCTCACACATGCGATGTGCATAGCCCAATGGTAATACTAACAGCTACTGAAATCTCATATGGACATAAGCATACAATCAAGAATTCTGGAACTAACAGTCATTAAAATCTCAGACATAATCATGCAATCAAGGTCTTGAATCAGCATCAAACTTTAACACCGCTACACATACATCAACTTTATCACAGTTTACTCATACATCAAGCCTTATCACAGTCTGTTCATACATCAACATTAGCACCCTATCCCCAACCTACTCATGCATCAAACCTTATCACAGTATGCTAGTCTACTCTTACATCCAACTTTACCACAGTATTCCTATATGACAACTACAATTACCCATATCAAATTCCATCACAATTTACTCATAAATGACATAAAAATTTTCAGCAGGCTTATCAAAATCTTAGGGCAACCAGCAGTAAAGCACTTACCTCAGGATAACGAACTGTCCCAAAACGAAACCTTTCTCTGCTCGAAAACTCCCTTCGCGGCCACACGTTCCTGAAACCAATCATAAATTCTATGGGTGAAGGTTAGCTTAGGCCCAAGAATCTCAAAAGACAGTGGGCTGCCAAAAGGGAACCAAAACTTACCCCAAACAAAAGAATCAGGCGGAACCAACCACGAATCAGCAACAACCGGCACTGTCCTGGTGTGCAATCGAATAAGATGAGCGGTCTGACGCACGCTGGGCTTCGGCTATCGACGGAAAAATTGACGCGCGCTGGGCTTTGATATCGACGGCTAACAAACCTGACGTGCGCTGGGCTTCGGCTATCGACGGTCTGACGCGTGACGGACGAACAAAGGCGAAAGAAGAACTCGACGCGGCGGAGACTCACGGTCGAGCGACTGGAGACTCAAGGTCGAAATGCGTTGGGCTGTGGCACAAGAAGGCAGCGACGGGCGAAGCTTCGGGATCGGCTCACCGCTGAACGGCTCAGTTCGACGGACAGGGAGATGGCTTCCGACGGCGAATGCACAGTGGGGGGGAGGGGGGTGATAACTCGTAGAAATACAAGTTATTTGTGCTGTTTTATTTAGATATTGTGGCAAAAAGAGAGGAAAGTTACGTCGATAGTATAAGAATTGGCTGAGAAATATGAAAATTATGAAATGTCGTAAACGCATCCACTAACACCATTGCGATGGCGAAATAGAATGTTTCGGTCTCTGTTTTACAGGAAATAAGTCATCGCATGCGTTAATGGCAAGAAGATAAAATATACAACACATCTACATCGTATGCACCGATCGATCAAGAACAAAGAAATGATCAATGCAATGACGACACATGCGACAATCGATCATGAGCTTTAGCGATCAACGTATTTCAACTGCATGCGGTAATAAAAAACCACACCGCATGCAGCGATCGATCGAAGATGTGAAGAGCAATGCATTCGCAGACGATTCTGACAAGTGTACAGCTTTTTGTTGTGCAATTTTGATGGATTGATCGTGGATCAGAGAGGAATTTCCCATTACGCCATGGCAGGAATTACCATAATTGTACAGTGGGGGCCACAAATTCAAAGAGCCAAGGTCTTGTCTATAAATAGCTTCCACAAATTTGCTGAAGGATATACTGGGGGAGAGAGGCTGGTTTGAAGAGACTTTACAGAGAAAATTCGGGAGAACTACAAGACAAGGCTGAAAGGTGAGTCTCCGAGTAAGGAATTCTTCCGATTTCCCAAGCTGAAGCTCTATGCAAAAGGTCAATTCTACTGGAAAAGCAAGCTTGAGAGAGAAGCTTTCCTCTCCACCACATTCATACATCGGTAAGCACAAGTCTTCGATCAGGATCTGTGTCAAGACGTTGACACTCTTTCCGTATTTGTTTCTATTCTCTAATTCATCTTCTGTGTCCATCTTCTCTAATCCCTCATTTACAAATATGTATCAAACGCTTAGTTTTAGAATTAAATGTTATCATCGTCATCATTATCATCTCTCTGTCTCTTTCCATACATTTATCATCCATTTTCTCCATGATGTGTTCTTAATCCTCGGGGTAAACAGCGAGAATTAAGTGAGTGAGTCAATTTGTGTTAAGGAATCAATTAAGTTTAGCTAAAGCATGTTCGACGGCATCTTCACCTGTGAGAGCAGAAGTGAAGATGTTATTCCACCTATCGAGAGAAAGTTGGAAGAATGCGTTAACTAAAGCGAGAAGTATTTCCAGAGATGGAAACAACCTTGCATTCATCATGTTCATCTCTGTTTCACCATAGACGTATGGGAACGCGGCCGATCACTGAAAGATGTACGCCAAGGGAAAACGGAACCTTAGTTGCGTCATTAACGCGATTGACGAACTTGCGATGTTTATACTTTTTACTCATTCTCTTTCTGCCTCATTCATAAGACTTGTGATCGCATTCATAGATTCTTTTGTACAACTTCATAGCCAGTCCTCGACCCTTGTATCATAGTAGTTTAGGAATTTTCTTTTATCAATGCATTTTTACTTTCAGTACAATTTATATTTCTGTACAAACCAAAATTCTTTATTCATTATTATAACCGGTCGCATGTATCACATTAGTATCGCATTTAACGATAACAATCCCCGTGTTCGACCTCAAATCATTCTGAGAAACTTGCATTGGAATTATACTTGGTTTCAACGCAAGGAAACTTGATACATGCACTACTTCATTGCATACTACGAGTATATCACTATCAACGCATACATTTAGAACGTAGTATCACATAAAATGTCTTTATCGCAAGCACTTGAGCGCATACAGCTCATCATTCATTCATTCATCAGTGCAATAGATAGATAACATTCCATTTTTGTCCTCACCAGTTTATGGCAACATGAGCTTGTAGCATAATATCTATCATCATAATGCATAATAATTAATAAATAAAGATAAACAAACCCAATAGTCAACAAGTTTATGGCGTCGTTGTCAGGGACATGAGCTTGTATGATTCATATTCATCATTGTCCATATGCTTTAAAGAACATTACTATAACTTTTAGTCATCAAGTTTATGGTGCCGTTGCCGGGGACATGAGCTTGTATGATTCATATTCATCATTGTCTATATGCTTTAAAGAACATTATAAATTTTAGTCATCAAGTGGCGTCGTTGCCGGGGATTTTAATCAACAGTATTATTATTCATCATTATTATCGTTGCCAGGGATTGGTAACAGTTAGTGTTGAATGGTTTTGTGGTATTTTGCAGGACAGATCTCTAAGTTGTACTATCGGTTTATCGCGAAGAGCAGGCTGACGGTTTATGAGTACTGGAACTGATCTAGAAATTCTAAGCTGACCCAGAGATCAGGTGTATTTTTCGCGCAAGAGTACATCATAACCAAATTACGCGAAGAAGAAACATGGAAAATAATAATGAGAGGCCCGATGGGAATCAAGGGGTAAATTGGCCAGCGCAAGACCCTGTTTTTCTTGCTGCCAACCTCAACATCCCTATGAGGAACTATGCGACGCCGAATCTTTATAACTTCTCGCACGGAATTTCAAGACCCACGGTTGGGGAGAATGCAAGGTTTGAGATAAAGCTGGTCATGCTTCAAATGATCCAAAATGCGGGACAATTCGGAGGTCTACAAGGAGAAAACCCGCATGCTCATTTGACCAGCTTCGTAGAAATGTGCAACACATTCTCCATACCTAGTGTGACTCCCGAAGGAATTAGGTTGTATCTATTCCCGTATATACTGCAGGATGAGGCAAAGAGGTGGGCTCAGTCACTAGAGCCAAATGAAATCAACACATGGAAACCATCGACTTAGGCAAGCAGGATTGACTGCTTGCGGGGATGCTATTGTGGTAACTCTGAAGAACCTCTTTCAATCAGCATCCCTACATCTATCTTTATCGCTTTCTTTAATACTTTCTTTACTGCTTTCATAAATTATTTTACTTCTTTAGAATTGTGTTATTCAATTTAGTTTATTTTTTTTGTTAGTTAATTCCATGCCTTGTTCAATTTACTTACTTTTCTGCTATAGTTTGTGTTGTTCTTAAATCTCTGTGAATGAATGATTAAAAAGAAAATGAACATCGTAAAGTCTTATCGACTTGCGTTGTTGATGATTTAAAAATATGAAAAAAATAAATAATAATAATAATAATAAACTTTAAACATCTGGTATGCATTGCGATGACGGGTGCATCTTACGCTGATAAGATACACTTTGTGTCCATCTTACATAAATGCATTGCGCTGAGGGGTGTGTTGTGCGTGTATGTATTCTGCGCCCGTCCTTAGCGAAAACGCACTATGTCGAGGTAGTGTTGCACCAGTAGAAATACCGTGCGCTCGTCCTCCAAAAATGCACTGAGTTAAGGGGTGTATTGCGCTAATGCATGTGTTGTTGCTTGTTCTCCGCAAATATGCATTTACGGTAACTGATGCATTGCGTTAATTTTTAACCTTGCGAGAGAGTAGTCCAATCTCTTAGGCTTCCAAGGAAATTATGACTTAGCAGATGAAAGGACGTCCTTTTCTGCTAATTTATAAATGCGAGGAGTGCGGCGGGCATGCTTTTTGAGTATCTCGAAGCCTGCCACGCAGAATTTGCGTTGGGCCCATAAGGCCCAACCTATAAATTCCCTCCTCCTTCATCTGAGGAAGTGTATTTGAATCTCAAGCGAAAAGAACCCTAAGCAAATCCTCTGCTTACCAAACCTTCGAAATTTCTTCCTAAGTCCCAAAGAAAATTTTCCAACTCTTTCACTCACCAAAACCATGGCCGAGCAATCCTCACATTCATCTTCCCCACTTACATCACCTTCCCCAACCCAAGTCACCGCAAGGGAGGCGGCATTCCTCGCAGCAAGCCACCGCCTCATCACCTAACTAAAGCCTATCCAAAGAATCGCTAGAAAACCTCGGCAAAAACCTTTTGTAGCCAAACCACTCCAAATCCGAGAGGGACCAAGCACGGAGAGTGCCCCACTCCCAGCGCTGTCATCAGAAAGTGAGAAGAAAAGAAGAGATGACAAAGAAGTGTTTGGGAGCATCCTAAGCAACATGGAGAAAGAGGGAGGGCTACTCGAAGCGGGAGTTGTTAATCAGCCTTTGCCTTCGGAGGAGAAGATGGCAGAAGCTTCGCGAAGAAGCGCCCTGGCCGTTGTAGATCCTAAGGAAACTGTTCAAAAAAAATCCTATATGGGACCCATCAAGGTCGCTTTGAGGAGGTGGAAGTGAAGAAGCAGCCTGAGATGGTTGAAGGGAAGAAGAAAAGAAAAAGCAAAGGCAAACGGGCAGAAGGAAATGAAGAGGCCCGGCCAAAGAAGGAGAAGAGAGAAAAGAAGTCGAGTGAGAAGAGGGAGCGCAGAGGAGTAGAGAAGCGCCTGAAGAAGGAAGAAAAGAGGAAGAGGGTTGAAAGCCCGAATGTCGACGGAGAATCTACCACCGTAAAGGTGGAAGAGGGGGTGTCACCGCAAGAAAAAGAATCAGCGCAACCTCAAGAGGCGTTAACACATATCAGGACGGTTGCAACTGAAGACCGAGAGGATCCAGACATCACCCCTCTAATGCGAAGGAGAATGTGCGCTGCAAAGGTCAATAAGCGACCCACAATTTTGGAAAACTCTAGCAGAAGAGAAGGAAAGGAGAAAAAGAGAAGAAGAGGAAAAACAAGAAAATATGTTACGAGCACAGCAAATCATCGTAGCAGGCAATTTGAAAAGAAAACTCCACGATGAGAAGGTGTGCCGTAATAACACAATTTCGACAGAAGAAGAAAGAAAAATGCTCGAGGATGAGCAACGCATATTGCTGGCCTCGGAGCAATTTGAAAAAGAAATGAGAAAATAAGAAGAGGAAGAGGAAGAAAAGAAGAAGAAGGAAGAGAAAGAGAAACGACGTAAAGCAAATGTGCAGCGCATTAGAGAGACTAAAAGAAAAGAAGTTGTGGAGTGGAAAAGGGAAGAAGAAGATCAGCGCAAGGAACAGGAACGCAAACAAAGACAAAAGTCCCACCTTGCATTGGCTCAAGATAAGGGCAAAGCAAAAGTTGGAAGCAGTGATCCTGCATTGACCAAAAGACATCCATCAATAAAAAAGGAAAATGATGACATGATGATGGAGATGGGATTCTTTCCTGCGTCAATGCCACTGCCTGATTTAATTACAAGTGTTGTGCTAGAGCATGGGAGGGAGACATTCTACCAGTACCCATCCATCATAATTCCAGTGGTAGTGAGAGCTTTTTATAATGGACGGCTCCATGGCACCAAAGATGCGGTGATCATGAAAGGGTGTACAGTGCCATTTAGTGCAAGGGACATCAACGACTTATATAAGATGAAGGACATCCCGGATGCGCCGGATAACCAAATTATTAATGTTCTCGAAGAAGAACAAATGGAGGATGTGCTGAGAACATTAACGTAACCAGGCCCTCCATGGTCGGTATCTTTGAAAGGCATTAAGACCCTTACTTCCAACAAACTGCTTCCAGAAGCGCGTCTTTGGGTTTACTTAGTGAAAAAGCGACTCATCCCCACATCGCATGACAAAACAATTTCAAGGGATCGAGTAATGGCCGCATATTGCATAGCGCGCGGTATTCAAATTGATGTAGGTCAATTGATTGCAAAGCAAATTCGAGGTTTTGTAGAGCGTGTGAGAGGCCAGTATTTCTTTCCTTGGACAATTTCGAGCTTATGCCTCTCTGTGGGTGTAGGTATTGAAGAGGAGCCAATGCTAGAAGTTCATGGTCTCATCAACACAAAGATCTTGAGAATGCTTCTCAAGGACTCTCCTCACTGCCCCGAGCTTCCACTTAAACGGCCCCTTATCAATTTAAATGCGCCGCAACAGCCAAAGCTAAAGAAGCAGTGCAAAGATGACAAAGGCGAGGGAAAAGTCCAAGAGCAATCAACGGAAGACCAAATACCCTTGGACCCCTTACCTTTAGTTATTCGCTCTTCAAGCCCATCTATAGAACCCCTTTCCCCACTCCCGGAACACTTTAGAATTCTTCTAATCGCCCCAGACTCAACCAACGCATCCCTAGCAGCATCTTCCCCCCATCCATCTCCACCACATTTTTCTCCTTCATCGATGCATGTTGACGACCCACACGGTTTGGGTGAAGGCACTTCCGCTCAACCTCAAACTGTTGATGGTGAAACATCGCAGGCGTATCCCACCACCATAACCCTTGCTGCTGACCTAGCAAAGTTATGTTCTCTTCTCTCTCATCAATAAGATTTCTTCTGCCAAAGAATAATAGAGTTACAAGAGAGCCACGCAGAGGTGCAACGCAGTATTGCGATGACGCGATAGGTGTTGATCAATATTCAATGCAATATTTTCACGATCTATCTGAACCAGAGACAAATGGCGGAGCGCAACCATGAATACTTTAACTTTTTAACAGTATATTTACATGGTCCCATGGAGCCTCCGCATTTACAATAACTTCTGCATTTTGAAGAAGTTCCTCGAGTTCCTCCGCAAAATCCTCCTCCAGAGCCCCCGCCGCAACTCTAAATTTGGGGGTGTGCCACCTTCTCAATATATCTACAATTTTTCGTTGCGGTCATTCTTTTATTTCATTCATTATTATTTTTTTATGTATAGGAGCTACACCTTGATTTTTTGTACATGCTTAAATTTTGTGTTGCGATGATTGTAATTCTTCGTATACTTAGTTAATTTTAATACAACTGAGTAACTATTCTTTCCATATGCGTTAGCCTTTTTACTTATCATCCTTTGTCAATTACTGCGATATTCCTTGTCTTTTATTTTGCGTTATTAATTGCGCTGCTATGATGAGTAGTATGCATACCCTTAGCAACATTTTTTACACTTTGCACTTTCTGACTAATACTTAGATAATTCATAGCAATAGCACTGCTTTACCTTTTCTATTTCAAGACTCTGCTCAAACCTTCTTTTCAAAATTTTGACTAAGTGTTTTGTCTTTTCTGTCCAAAACAACGCAATGAGGATTTTGCGCATCTATAAATTTGGGGGTGGGGAAGGTCCGAGCAGATGCGATCAAGCAGATGCGGTCATTATCAAGAAAATGCAGTCATTATATCAACAAAAATAAATTAATAAATAAATAAATAATAAAAAGAAAAAATTCATAAATACTCCAATGTCAGCGTAAGGGAAAATCCCAACCTGATAAGAGTGAAGTCATGAAAGGAACCTGCTCGTAGCTGGATGTTTGCATGTCACCCATGTGAGCAAGTCAAAATGAATGTAGGTTTCCAAGATCGACCCAATATGAAAAGAAAAAAAAAAAGAGAAAATAAGAATATAAGAGACAACTCCTCTGACCAGCAAAAGTAAAACTTGGCTGAGATCAAGAGTTGAAGTTGAGATTGGTACACAACCGTAGTTGGATGCTGGCATGACACCCGTGGGAGCAAGCCAAAATGAAGGGTGTAACCATGATCAACAGTCTCTAATAAAATGACGTAAATCAGACCACCGCATAAAGATGCACCTAGTTGTTTTTACAAAAAGAGGTAAATATTCTTCTCAAAACAAGAAGGGAATTTTGGGGTAGAGCTTTGTTGTATAAAAGAATAAAGTAGAGCATGTTGATGAATTGTTAAAGGATAGAAGAAAATTGCGTTGTTAAGTAATGTTGTAGAGGTGGAGCATTCGGAGCAACCAATCAACACAAAATTAGGATAGAAATTGAGCGAAATTTCCTTAGTTGAAGATATGCTTGAGGACAAGCATATATCTAAATTTGGGTATGTGATAACTTGTAGAAATACAAGTTATTTGTGCTGTTTTATTTAGATATTGCGGCAAAAAAAAAAAAAGGAAAGTTGCATCGATAGTATAAGAATTGTCTGAGAAATACGAAAATTATGAAATTTCGTAAACGCATCCACTAACACCATTGCGATGGCGAAATAGAATGTTTCAGTCTCTGTTTTGCAGGAAATAGGACACCGCATGCGTTAATGGCTCGAAGAAAAAATGTACAATGCACCTACATCGCATGCGTCAATCGATCAAGAACGAAGAAATGATCAACGCAATGACGGCACATGCGACGATCGATCATGAGCTTTAGCGATCAACGCATTTCAATCGCATGCGGTAATAAAAAACAACACTGCATGCGGCGATCGATCGAAAATGTGAAGAGCAACACATTCGCAGACGATTCTGACAAGTGTACAGCTTTTTGTTGTGCAATTTTGATGAATTGATCGTAGAGCAGAGAGGAATTTTCCATTACGTCATGGAAGGAATTACCATAATTATATAGTAGGGACCACAAATTCAAAGAGCCAAGGTCTTGTCTATAAATAGCTTCCTCAAATTCGTTGAAAGATATACTGGGGAGAGAGGCTGGTATGAAGAGACTTGACAGAGTAAATCCGGGAGAACTACGAGACAAGGCTGAAAGGTGAGTCTCCGAGTAAGGAATTCTTCCGATTCTCGAAACTAAAGCTCTGTGAAAAAGGTCAATTCTACTAGGAAAGCAAGCCTGAGAGGGAAGCTTTCCTCTCCACCACATTCATACGCCGGTAAGCACAAGTCTCCGATCGGGATCTGTGTTAAGACGTTGACACTTTTTCCATATTTGTTTCTATTCTCTAATTCATCTTCTATGTTCATCTTCTCTAATCCCTCATTCACAAACATGTATCAAACACTTAATTTTAGAATTAAATGTTATCATCTCTCTGTCTCTTTCCATACATTTATCATCCATTTTCTCCATGATGTGTTCTTAATCCTTGGGGTAAACAGCGATAATTAAGTGAGTGAGTCAATCTGTGTCAAGGAATCAATTAAGTTTAGCTAAAGCATGCTCGACGGCATCTTCACCTGTGAGAGCAGAAGTAAAGATGTTAATCCACTTATCAAGAGAAGGTTGGAAGAATGCGTTAACTAAAACGAGAAGTATTTCCAGAGATGGAAACAACCTTGCGTTCATCACGTTCATCTTTGTATGGGAATGCGACCGATCACTGAAAGGTGTACGCGAAGGGAAAGCGGAACCTTAGTTGCGTCCTTAACGCGATTGACGAACTTGCGATGTTTTTACTTTTTACTCATTCTCTTTCTGCCTCATTCATAAGACTTGTCATCGCATCCATAGATTCTTTTGTACAACTTCACAGCCAGTCCTCGGCCCCCTGTATCATAGTAGTTTAGGGATTTACTTTATCAACGTATTTTTACTTTCAGCGTAATTTATATTTCTGTATAAACCAAAATTCTTTATTCATTATTATAACCGGTCGCATGTATCACATTAGTATCGCATTTAACGACAACAATCCCCCCTCGGATCATTTTGAGAAACTTGCATTGGAATTATACTTGGTTTCAACGCAAGGAAACTTGTGACACGCACTACTTCATCGCATACTACGAGCATATCACGATCAACTCATACATTTAGAACATAGTATCGCATAAAATGTCTTTATCGCAAGCACTTGAGCGCATACAGCGCATCATTCATTCATTCATCAGTGCAATAGATAGATAACATTCCATTTTTATCCTCACAAGTTTATGGCAACATGAGCTTGTAGCATAATATCTTTCATCACAGTGCATAATAATTAATAAATAAAGATAATCAAAACCAATAGTCAACAAGTTTATGGTGCCGTTGCCGGGGACATGAGCTTGTTTGATTCATATTCATCATTGTCCATATTCTTTAAAGAACATTATAAATTTTAGTCAACAAGTTTATGGCGTCATTGCCAGAGACATGAGCTTGTATGATTCATGTTCATCATTGTCTATATGCTTTAAAGAACATTATAAATTTTAGTGAATAGGGGGGGTTTGCGATTCTAGAAAAAAGGAAGAAGAAGAAAAAATAATTTCTTTTTTCCTTTTTTGTTTCTCTGGCACGCAACCCAAGGTCTCCCCCAAAACACCTTTTATAACCCTAATTCCCTTTTCTTTTCCTAAATTAACCACTAACTTTTGTTTTTCTTCTTTCTCTTTTTTATTTTTTTTAAACAAAACTTTGGGGCGTCACACTCTTCCCCCCTTAATAAATTTTCGTCCTGGAAAGTTCTAATCCTAGAAGAGCTCTGGATGCAGTGCCCTCATCTCATCCTCTCGTTCTCAAGTTGCTTCCTCAAACTGAAGGTTCTGCCACAGAACCTTCACCAGTGGCACATTCTTACTGCGCAAAATTTTCACCTCCCTGGCCACAACTTGTGCAGGCTTCTCCTCGTAACTCAAGTTTCATTCAGCTGCAAGGGCTCAAAGTCCACCACATGAGACGGGTCCATTAAATACTTCCTCGGCATGGAGACATGAAATACATTATGGACTGCGGAGAGAGACAGTGGCAAGGCCAAACGGTAAGCCACAGAGTCGACCCACTCCAAAATCTCGAATGGCCCTACAAAACGCGGACTTAGCTTACCTTTCTTCCCGAATCTCAGGACACCCTTCATTGGCGCCACTTTCAGGAACACTTTGTCACCTGCTTCGAACTCCAGATCTTTACGCCTAACATCCGCGTAACTTTTCTGTCTACTTTGCGCTGCTAGCATTCTAGCCCTGATCTGCTGCATGGTTTCATTTATCAACTCCACTAACTCAGTTCCCACCAGTTTCCTCTCCCCCTGTCTCTTATACACATCTAGATGTGTATAAGAGACAGGGTCTGAGGCGCCACTTTCAGGAACACTTTGTCACCTGCTTCGAACTCCAGATCTTTACGCCTAACATCCGCATAACTTTTCGGTCTACTTTGTGCTGCTAGCATTCTAGCCCTGATCTGCTGCATGGTTTCATTTATCAACTCCACTAACTCAGTTCCCACCAGTTTCCTCTCCCCAGTCTCACCCCAGCAAACAGCAGACCTACAACCTCTACTATAAAGAGCTTCAAACGAAGACATGCCAATGTAGCCTGATAGCTATTATTATAAGAAAACTCTGTCAAATGTAAGTGGGAGTCTCAACCCCTCGAGAATTCCAACGCACAAGTGCGCAACATGTCCTCCAACAGCTGATTTAGACGTTCTTTTGGCCCATCAGTTTGGGGGTGAAACGCTGTACTGAAGTTCAACCACGATCCTAAAGTTGCCTGGAGGCTCTTCCAAAAACTAGAGGTAACACGAGAGTCCCTGTCGGACACAATTGACACTGGCACACCATGCAACCTTACTATCTCATTCATATATAATTGAGCCCACTTACTCACCGCGTACGTGGGCTTTCCAGGAATAAAATGTGCCACCTTGATGAGTCTGTCTATCACAACCCAAATCATCGAGAAACCCTTCTCTATCCTGGGCAACCCCGTAATAAAATTCATAGCCACGCTCTTTCCATTCTGGCACATCCAATGGTTGAAGTAAGCCCGCTATCTTATCCCTCGGGGCCTTCACCTGCTAACAGACGAAACATCTACTGACATAGTCAGCTATCTCCCATTTCATATTGGGCCACTAGTAATACCGCTTCATATTATGGTACATTTTGGTACTACCTAGGTGCATCGAAAATGGAAAGTTATGAGCTTTTGCCAACAATTCCCCATACAGACCATCATCTGCTGGGACGCACAACCGTCCTTAATACAAAAGACCCTTGTTCACTGACATAGAAAATTTGACCCGACCCTACCTGACAACACTTCTGAACCAAGTCAGGATCACCCTGCTGTGCATCAATAATCCTCTGCCTCAAGGTTGGTTGCACTGTCAACTGGGCTAGCTGCGAAGTGACTTCCCCCACTGCCACCGCAATCTCTGCTCGTTCCAGGTCTTCATATAACTGAACCTGCTTAGTGATCAAGGCGGCCTAATAAGCTACCTTTCGACTGAGAGCATCGGCTAACACATTCGCCTTACCTGGGTGGTAGAAGATCTCACAGACGTAATCCTTTACTAACTCGAGCCACCTGCGTTGCCTCATGTTTAACTCTTTCTGGATGAAGAAGTATTTCAGACTCTTGTGGTCAGTAAAAACTTGGATCTTTTCCCCATACAAGTAGTGCCTCCAGATCTTCAGGGCAAACACTACCGTTGTCAATTCCAAGTCGTGGGTAGGATAGTTGTGCTCGTGTTTTTTCAACTGACGGGAGGCATAGGCAACCACCCTACCATGTTGCATAAGCACGCAACCCAAACCCTTCTTAGAAGCATCACTTTAGATCACGAAGTTCCCGGAGCCGTCTGGTACATTGAAAACCAGGGCTGAAACCAACCTCTGCTTGAGGTCCTGAAAACTATCCTCACAAGCTTTACTCCAAACAATCGAAGCTCCCTTTCTGGTTAGCTGAGTCAACGGTGTGGCCATGCTAGAGAAATTCTCTACAAACCTACGATAGTATCCAGCCAATCCTAGGAAGCTATGCACCTCACTGATCGTTATAGGCAGGGCCAATTTATAACGGCCTCAATCTTAGCTGGTTCCACTGAAACCTCGTCCTTCGACACCACGTGCCCAAGGAAGGACACCTTTCGTAGCTAGAACTCGCACTTAGAAAACTTTGCATACAGATTGTTTTCCCTCAGTGTTCCTAGGACCGTCCTAAGATGTTCCTCGTGTTTCGCCTCTGTCTTGGAGTACACCAATATGTCATCAATAAAAATGATTACAAAGGCGCCTAAGAAGTCCTTAAACACCCGGTTCATCAAATCCATGAATACTGCTGGAGCATTGGTCAGACCAAAAGACATTACAATGAACTTATAATGCCCATATCTGGATCGGAATGCAGTATTCGGGATATCGCTATCCCTGATCCTCAACTGATGGTAACCTGACTGTAGTCTATGAATAAACGTAACGACCCATCCTTTTTCTTCACAAACAACACTGGTACACCCCACGGAGAAACACTGGGTCGTATAAACTCTTTATCAAGCAGTTCCTGCAATTTAACCTTCAATTCTTTCAATTCTTCCAGAGCCATTCTGTACGGCGCTTTGGATATAGGAATAGTGCATGGCTTCAATTCGATCGAAAAATTAATCTCCCTTGGTGGAGGCAATCCTAAAAGTTCTTTCGAAAATACATCGGGATAATCTCTCACAACTAGTTCAGAGGTTAGTGCAACCTCGGTTTCTCTTGTGTCAACTATGCTAGCCAAGATACTCCAGACACCTTGGTTAATTAATCTCTTGGCCTTAATCCTGAAATCAACTTGGGCAAAACTACTATCCCGGCCCCTTTGAACTTAAAGCTGGCTTCTCTAGGGGGGTTAAAATTCACCTTCTTATGAGAACAGTCTATACTAGCATGGTTGGCAGCCAACCAATCCATGCCCAGAATTACATCCAAATCACGCATGTCTAATACTATCAGAGTCACATCAAGGGTACAGTTTTCTATTTCTAACTGACATGCTTTTATCTTTTCACTTGCTATCATAATTTCTCTTGACGGTGTAGACACTGATAAAACATAACCCAAAGGTTCTAAAACTAATATGGCATGCATTACGAACAACGAAGAAATGAAAGAGTGGATGAGTCAGTGTCAAACAATGTCAAGGCATAGTGCCCCAAGATTGGAAGCATACCTGTCACCACTATTCTCGAGTGCTCAGCTTCCCGACGACTGGTTGCATAGACCCAACCCTGCTACTGCTATCGGTTTGAACTACCCTGATGCAAACTCGGGGGCTAACCCGCCGCACTTCTAGAACCACTACTAGGGCATTGGTCTGCTGTATGCTCTATCTGCTTACATCTGAAACAAGTCCCTATGTCAATTAGACAGCGTCCTCAATGACGCTTCCCACATGACTT
The DNA here is from genome assembly GCF_009727055.1 of Benincasa hispida. NCBI lineage: Eukaryota > Viridiplantae > Streptophyta > Magnoliopsida > Cucurbitales > Cucurbitaceae > Benincasa > Benincasa hispida. The sequence goes on along the minus strand of NC_052351.1, from coordinate 35,798,525 downwards.
GCACACTGGCCTTTCCCTCCAAACTCCTCCTGAAGTAATAGTCTTTCGTTGGGCATGCCCTACTGACTTGCTTGTACTCTGGACCTTCTGCGGAGGTCCCGGAGCTTTCTGCTCAACTTTCTTCTTTTGGCCGGGGGCCGGTTCCTCCGTCAGGGACTTCAGAAACTCTATCCCTAAAGGATAACCCATGCATGCTGCCGCTCAGAAGGCTGTGGCGTAGGTGGGAGGCTCTAGGGTTTGCACAATGCCTCGCACCCCGTCTCGAAGTCCTTACATAAACCTTTCAACCCTCTTTGCTTCGATAGACACTAGATCAGGGGCGAAGCAAGACAATTTGTCAAACTCCTCTTTCATACTCTTTACTGTCAATGGTCCCCTACTTCAACTTCAATGAACTCAAGCTGCTTGTTAAGCCTCACATGAGCATAGAAGTACTTCTCGTACCAATCCGTTCCTTGACTAATCCCAATGTGACCTATGCCTCCACCGGCTTCTATCTTTCCTCTCAGCCGAGCCGCCAACCAGCGCTTGCATTGTCGATGAGCAACAAAAAGTGGCACATTGCAGCTTCCTGCTCCTCTAGACACCTCATTACTGAAAAATTCCCTCAACAGTGGACAACCACAATTCTGGGCATTTGTAGGTCTTTTAAAGTCCCGTTAAACGTCGAGGAATCATACTTCTTGAAATCTCGCAGTATCTAGCTTCCAAAGAAAGAGCCTTCCATCACGGTCCGCTCGTGGCCCTATCTTGATTCTGAACTGGTGGTAACAGGACTGATGAGATGACATCTTGCCTTGTGACTATACATGCTGGGCTAATTGCTCGACACCATGCCCTTCAGCTGTCCATTCCACGGCCTGCGTGACGACGTCCCAATAGTTGCAGGGCCATGGTCGTATATTCTACTGAAATTTTGTGAGGGGACGACAATCCTTAGTGGGTGAAAGGTTAGCTTTAGCCCAAGAATCTCAAAAGGACAGTGGGCTGCCAAAAGGGAACAAAAACTTAACCCCCAAACAGAAGAATCATGGCAGAACCAACCACGAATTGGCAACAATGGCACTGTCTCCTGGTGTGGCGATCGAACAAGGTGAACGATCGACAGGGTGCCTGGGAATTCGGCTATCCGACGAAAAAACGAACACGGCCCTGAGCTTCACTATCGATGGGCTAACAAATCTGACGCGCACTGGGGCTTCAGCTACTGATGAGTCTGATGCGTGGCGGACGAACAGAAGGCAGAAAAGAACATGTGGTCAGGAGGCAAATAGCAATGACACGCCAAATGAATTGCTATGGCATTCAAATTCAATCTTAAAGATTAATAAAATGAATTCTAAAAAAAAAAAAAAAAAAAAAAAAAAAAAAAAAAAAAAAAAAAGAAAGAAAGAAAAAAAGAAGAAAGAAGAGAGAAAAAAAAGACCAATACTTTATTCCTTCCATTTTAAACTCAACTTTTTAAATTAACTAAAAAAAAATTCAAATTTTAAGGCAACTTCAGTAAAACTTTTTGGATGTGATTTTTTTAAAAAAAATTAAGTCTATTTCCTTATTTCTTTTGTTTCTCACAATCATTTTTCAATCTTTCTCAAGTAAAAAAGATTGAATTTTTAGCCAAATTTTAAAAATAAAAACTACATTTTATATTCTTTTTTAGATTTAAAATTTGACTTGGTTCTTGGAAAACACTGGTAGAAAGTAACATAATACATTAGGTGGGATAATGTTTAATAAGGCCTAATTTTTTTAAAAAAAAAAAAAAAAAAAAAACTAAATGTTACCAAACGAAATTTTAATTTTAGAATTTTGTGTTTATATTCATTTTGGTCATGCCAACTTTTGTACACCTAAATTTATTACTTTGTTATCAACATTTTTCTAATGCTTTAAAAAACCAATCCAAATTTTGAAAATTATTAAAAAAAAAATGTTTTTAATTTTTTTTTTTAATTTGGCTAAAATTTTAACTCTAGTACTTAAGAAAAATGTTAACGTAAGAAATTCATATGATAAATGCTTAATCTTCAAAAACCAAATAGTTACCAAACGAAGCCTTAAAAACTTGTCTTTTTTAAAAAAATTTAACTAAGAACTCAACTTTTTTACTTAAGAAAAATGCAAACCGAACTTAATTTTCAAAAACAAATTGATTACCAAATGAACCTATATGTTTCATGGTAAGAAATTGAGAACAAAGACAAGTTTTTAAGGATGTTGTCCTTTTTTGGTAACCCTTTGGTAACCAAATGACCTAAACTACTAAGACTTTGTTTGGTAACCCTTGAAAATTAAGTCTATGAACAATTCTTTCACGGGAAAATTAAAAGGATGTTGTCCTTTTAGAAACTATTTAGGAAAATATTGTTGTTTTCAAACTATTTGTAAAAATATTGTTGTTTTTTTTTAAAAATAAGTCGAGGGTTCAAAATTCGACCAAGGTAGGTCGAATTTTGAACCCTCGACCTTGCCTTTTCGCTTTTCCAAGGTTTCCATTACTATTTTGAGAGAGAGCGAGATTTTGAGAGGTTTCCATTATTATTTTGAGAGAGAGCGAGATTTTAAGAGGTTTCCATTATTATTTTGAGAGAGAGTGAGATTATCAGAGAGATTATGTGAGAGATTATGAGAGAGAGCGAGATTTTGAGAGGTTTCCATAATTTTCAGAGAGAACGAGATTATGAGCGAGAATTTGAGAGAGAGCGAGAGTGAGATTTTGAGCGAGAGCGAGAGATAGCGAGATTTTGATAGAGAGCGAGAGTACCATCTAATTTTTGGGTCATCCATACAAGTCCCTTTTTTTCTTTTTTAATTATTACACATTGACCTTCTTCTTTCTTTCTTCCTTTCTTTTTTTTAATTTTTCATTTTATAAAATCAATTTCTAAAAATATTTTATTATTTTATTTGAACTCTAAAATAAATAAATGAAAAAAATAATCTCATAAAAATAAAAGAGAGAGAGCGAGATTTTGAGCGCGAGCGAGATTTTGAGCGAGATAGCGAGATTTTGATAAAGAGCGAGAGTACACTTCAATTTTTGGGTCATCCGTACAAATTTTTCTTTTTCTTTTCTTTTTTAATTACTACACATTGTCCTTCTTCTTTCTTTCTTCCTTTCTTTTATTTTTTTATAATTTTCCATTTTATAAAAATAATGTGTAAAAATAATTTATTATTTTATTTAAACTCTAAAAAGAATAAATTAAAAAAAATAATATCTCATAAAAATAAAAGAATGTAAATTAAATATCTCATTTATATAAAAATAATTACAAAAATCAATGTGTCCCACAAGACAGATGTCGTCGATTTCGAGTTGTTGTCGTTGTCAATTTCGAGCTGGTTGTCGTCGTCGACTTCGAACTTAAGGTTGCTCGGGTTCTTCTTGATGTTGCTCTGGTACCTTTGTAGGCGCTTCATAATATAAATATTCATTATACTCTCCACGACCCCGACCATGTCCATGCACGTATGAAGACGAAGGACCAGCCTCTGAGTCATAATGTCCTGAACCAAATGCTGGCATCATCATCATCGGGCTAACATAATCAGTTTGACTCTGCGTCTGCATCATAGGGGGCAACTCTTCCACATTATGTGCAACCTCATCAAACTCATCCTCTTCCCGAACAGGCCCTCTATGTCTAGAAGCTGGTGGAGGAACAATAGGTATATCGTACATATAATGAATTTCCTCCCTATAGATTTGGTTGTCACTACATATAGCAAGAACCTGGTTCGGATCATTCGCAACCTTACGGAGTCTACTGTTGTTCGATCTCTGTGAATTATAAAACAATTAGACAATATTTAAAATAAATTTAAATTAAAAAAAATTAGATAATATTCATTCATTTACCAGATGACCCACAGTTGCTCCCGGACGAGTGACGTAGCGCCTTGTGATATTATTATACCAATGAATATATTCTGGAGTGACATCTATGTCAAACTGTTCAAGAGAAACCCCCACTGCAATAAACCTTGCACGATAGTGCCATCGCACTACTAAATGTGTAACTTTTTCAGACTAATCTCCAGTCCTTAGGTCAATATCATGCAATAGGGGTTCAGTATTACAAGGTAATGGGACATCTTGCTGAAAACCGAATTGTCTCATCACCCTATCAAGAAGATGCCACTCACCAATGTGAAAACATATGAGAGGACTCATCGTCCGCCATATGTTTTGACCATTCGTACAATAATTAGGCAAAGTATGCATAATAATTTTGTACGGCTCCCAAATAACCTGAAACATGAAATATTATATTAGAGAATATTAAAGACAAATACAATAAAAATGTGTATAAAATAATCAATTAGGTTTAGTGTAATGTACCTGTTCAGGTTGAATCAGATCAAACATGTATCTATATTGGTTGACTACATGTGTGGCTGTCCTAGTCACACAAAATTTGTCTCTCCGCCTAAATTTTTAAATTGATAATTTAGAATTTAAATTAACTAGATCAGTGATATAAAAATTAAATGAATTAAAATAACATATCGAGAACCGTAGGCTCGTCCAACTAACTGAGCGTCATTAACATGATGTAACTGTGGAGCCATTATTGGAAATCGCTCCCAAGCCTATAGTTGCAAAAGTATGAGAGGCCCAGCTATCTCTCGAACCTCAGGTCTTGTTGCTTTGCATAGTTGTTTATACAACCATGCCAAGCATGTTCCACCCTACGAATATCGCCCCGCATCATGGAGGTTAGCTAATAGTGGCAGGAACATTAAGTGAACAAACTGACTCGATTTATCTGAAGACAGACTTCCACCCATCATTTGTAGTATATATGCTCATGTATATCTTATGACAGTTCCTCGTCTACATCATCAGTGAGCTCACGAAATTGTGTTTCTAACCATATTAAACTTAACCTCGATCCTTTAATCTTGTCGGCAGGTGGGATCGCACCGAGGTACAGTTGACAAACTTTTAACCAGTCATCGTACATCACTCCGGTGACCGGCTCACTGTCAACAAGTAACCCCAACAACGCATCTATGTCTTGTAGAGTGATAGTGCACTCTTCAACAGATATATGGAATGTATGCGACTCGGGCCTTCATCTCTCGACCAAGGCTGTGATCAGATGCCAGTTTACTAAATCGTGCAGCCCATTTATTTATTTTGTCATGTGCATACCTGGATTTTTACTCTACTTAGTATTATAAAATATGTTTGAAACAAATTATTAATAAAATATATATATAAAAAAAAATAATATCACCGGGTGTATTTATCTTGACACTCCAATGCATCCTTTATTTCTTCTCTTCTTTTCTTGAAATAGTTCACGCATTTGAAGAATGTTATCTGAGCAAGAGCATTTATAGGCAACATTCGAGCTCCTTTGAGGACTCCATTTATGCACTCTGATAGTTTGAAATTCTAATTGCTTGTGAATGTTTATTCAACGCTTGATGTTTACTAATGTATGAGTTTTTCCAAGTATGTTTTTCATGTCTAACGCATGCTAGTGGTTTTACAACCTAGTTTAAATATATTTTAATCCAACTAATTTCACAAAATATGAAGCATTGCGTTAGGGTTAAAGCTAAGGTTGAATGAAGCTTGATGTACTATGTTTTAAATACCTAAAGTTGCCAAAGTACATGCGTTGGTATTTCTAAACATAATGAGTAGGGATACTGGTAGGGAAGGTATCTGAATAGATGTACCTAAGGTGTTGATAGTACGTAACAAACTCCATGTGTATGTAGGCAGGTCTGAATGAGAGGCCGAGGTATAGGTCTTTTGACCGGTAATAGACAGTAGGAGCTAGAGCGGTGTATACTCATTCTTAACCGGGATGTAATGATGATTATTGATGTTTAAAAGTTGTTATCAACGTTTATGTCATAGGGATGTTGCTTGAGATGCCATCGGTATATTTAAAGAGATCGACATAGGAATCTCTTCTAGCCATAGTTTAATGTGAATAGGTTGAAGTAGAGGTCTCATCTGGCCATGGCTTGACGTTGGAAATTAGAGCAGTGAATGTTCATTCTCAAGTAAGATTCAGGTTTCAGATACATTGGTTTAAAAGGTTTTAAGTACACGTCTGCTTGGTATACTTTAAGTTCCAGCATTATGTTTTCAAGCTTTCAATTTAAGTATGAGATTTACATTTTATTAAGTCACTCACTGGGCTTCTAGCTCACGTTTTCAAATGTTTTCTTTTCCAAGTAGCGGTCAATTTCCAAAAGACTTTTCTGCTGCTGCTCTGCCACTCAAAGAAACAGGTTGAAGGAAGCATAATCGAAGACCTGTATTAATTAGTACACATGTGTTTGTCTAGTGACTAATATTCTTGATAGGGCTCACTAGGTGGTAATATCCATGTATAATCAATGTTGCGGAACCCAGTAGTGTAAATGTATTAAGTTCTGAGTTAATATGTATGTATTCAGGGTTTGATTATTAGTTAACAAGTAAAATAGGCAGTAAGTGCCAACAAAAGGGTTGGTAACTGCTGCAGTCACTATTCCGTCTAGGTTAGGAGGGTAATCTGGTGCGGGGTGTGACATTTTTAAATTGATAATTTAGAATTTAAATTAACAAGATCAGTGATATAAAAATTAAATTGAATTAAAACAACATACCGAGAACCGTAGGCTCGTCCAACTAATTGAGCGTCATTAACATGTTGTAGTTGTGGAGCCATTGTTGGAAATCGCTCCCAAGCCCATAGTTGCAAAAGTATGAGAGGCCAGCTATCTCTCGAACCTCAGGCCTTGTTGCTTTGCATAGTTGTCTATACAACCATGCCAAGCATGCTCCACCCCACGAATATCGCCACGTATCATGGAAGTTAACTAACAGTGGCAGGAACATCAAGTGAACAAAATGACTTGATTTATCTGAAAACAGATTTCCACCCATCATTGTAGTATATATGCTTGCGCATATCTTATGACGGTCCTCGTCTGCATCATCTGTGAGCTCACAAAATTGTGTTCCTAACCATATTAAACTTAACCTCGATCCTTTAATCTTGTCGTCAGGTGGGGTCACACCGAGGTATAGTTGACAAACTTTTAACCAGTCATCGTACATCACTCCAGTGACCAGCTCACCATCAACAGGTAACCCCAACAACACTTTTGTGTCTTGTAGAGTGATAGTGCACTCTCCAACAGACATATGGAATGTATGCGTCTTGGGCCTCCATCTCTCGACCAAAGCTGTGATCAGATGCCAGTTTACTAGATCGTGCAACCCATTTATTTATTTTGTCGTATGCATACCTGAGGGACTTTAAATGTTGGAGATAAAAAGGTATTTAGTGAACTAGATGTGTTTATGATAGCATGTTACAGTGAAGTAATACATACATGTTATCGATGATAGAAGCTATCTAAATAGCACGTTATCGAGTGAGCTACCACGATAGCATATTATCAAAGTTGATATTCATGATAGCAATGATGATGGGAGTTTGAGACATGATTGATAGCATCTTATTGGAGTGTATATAGGGAGATGTTCAAAAATCGATGGACCCAAAAAATCGGTCAACCCAACCCAACCCATGCGGTTTGGGTTGGGTTAGGGATTTGGGGGGTTGTTTTTCATAAATTATTTTTTTGGATAGGTTTATTGGATACAAAATAACCGAACTAACCCAACTTATTATTAACTTTACAATTATATACTATGATAACAATCATATATTTTTATTTAAGGTTTTATTATTTTTTTATATTTGAGGGATAATTGGTATTATATTTCAACACTCCTAAAGCAAATAATTTTTTTTGGTAGAATAAAATAATTTTTAAATTGAAAATTGAGTTGTATAATCTAATTCAACTATTAAATAATTAAATCAATTTTTACATATTAACACTTACTTTCTTTTAAGAACAAAAATAACCGCGATCAATCCCAAAACCAACTCAAACCCAAATTGTTTCATGGTCTGGGCTATTGGGTCTGGGGTTCATTCTTTTACAAGAAGGGTTTGTTTTGGGTTGAAGAAATTAACGAATCCGAACAATTTGGTTGGTCAAAGTCCCTTCACCCAACACAACCCAACCAGAACAACCCTATTTAGTGATGATATTGGTAAAAAGCATATCACTCCTAACTACAAGATAATGAGTGATGTAGTGATATTGGTGGAGAAAAACTTAGGCTCTGATATCTAATAAATGAGTTTCTTCAAAAGGTGATAACTAGTTTAAGTCTATCATGTCGGTTGAGTCCATGTTACCAGTGTAAAGATTATTTTAAATGTTTATTCTTATGATGAAAGAGCATTCGGGTCTAGTGATAACGATTGATCACCTGGCGATAACAATGTTAGTGATAAACTACTATGTAATTATTAATGTTGTTGGCTTGTCTTATCAATAGTTGTATTCACTTATTTATAATCTATTCATCTGATTAAAGCCATACTGATTGGCCCTTAAAGTAGTAATATTTCAGACGTTAATTCAATTTCGAAATTTAGAAATCTAATGATATTACCTTCTAATAATTGACACCACTTTATTAACTAAAATTTAATAAGCTAACAATATTTGGGAATAATATTTTACAAAATTGTAATTTAATATATTTTTTCTACAAATTGAGCATAATCGTTTGATACCTATATAAAACTAATTCATAATAACGATAAGCATTGAAATGAAAGCTTATTCAACCCGAATAGCAGCTATTAGTGGTGTAATACTGATAGTTACAATCAGTGATAGCTTTTAATTTGAGAAGGAAGGAAAGCGAACGAAAATGTGGCTAGGCATGGATTTTAGTTTTTGTTAAACCATTTTTTGAACCTATAATATCAATTATTTTATCCTTGTAACTACATATTCTATTATTTTGGACTTGTATTTTATTTATGCAACTAGCCATCTGTTTTGAAAAATTTGGCTAAGAATTCAATCATTTGTACTTAATAAAGATGGCAATTACTATAAAAAATTGGGAAGAAAATAGACATTACATTTTTTTAAATTTAAAAACAAAACGAAATGATTACCAAACAGGATTTTAGGAAACCCACATTCATTCCGTCATTTCAGACCATTGTGAAAATTTAAATAGATGTTTTCAAACTCAAGTTTATGATTTAATGTTGGATTCTATTATAACCTCAGCACAGGTGTGTATTATCTGACGCTACAACTGAAATTTATGCTTTTTAAACAACTAAATTCTATCAATTAGTAATATCTTTAGCTTATAATTACAATTAGTCTCATGGGCATTGATTTTCTCCTTTTTTATTTTTTTTTTTTTGTCTAGAATGTGGTGTTCTATGATCATATATATATTCCAAACCTTTACAGAAGTATTTTTTATTTTTGGTTTCTTAAATCTTTCAAAGCTTTGTGTCTTTACCGATTCTTTAAATACTTACAAATGTATAATAATAAAGTTAGTCCTCACACGTTGATTAAATTTGTGCCTAATAGTCCATTGCTTTATTCAATAGTTTAAAATTAACGGAAAGTAGGATGCTATTTCATATGAGACATGAAGATTGAAGGTCGATGATTTCTAATATAGTGTAGGTTAGAAAAATTTTTTGATTTTTGGTAGACCAACATATTTAGGATTAATAAAAATTTTAATGTATATAATATATATATATCTAAGGACTTGTTAGAGCAGCAAAACATTTATTATACAAAAGAAAATTAAAAGCGCTATAACAAACAAAATTGAAATAAGTTTTTAGGCGGAAAAGTTTAACGTCTTAAATTTTTATTCCAAGTTGAGGAATCTCTAATTAAACCAAATTAAATAACATTAGATTTTTGAGGACAAAATTTTAATCTTCGTCGAACATTTGATGTCACTCTGAATGATTTGTCGCAACCCACCCATATCTGAATCCTCCATCAGGTGCTTGAGCCCATCCTTCTCTATAACTAATTGTCAAAAAAACTCAGACACTCGATTTATTCCTTTGATATCTTCAATGCTTTGTTGAATTTTTGAATTTGAAATTGACAGCCGGCACGAAAATAATTTTCAAATGAATTAAAATTATACTTTTTATTGAAGTTGCTGACGATATGTCGTAAGCAGAAACGATGGTGACATTTTGGTCCCGTCCAATCGTGCTGGGTTGTTCACTGCTGCAATTATTACCACATGTCGATCTGAAATTAAACACACCTCTTCGTGTGTTACAATTTCTCTCAGTGTTTCATACTTAGTGATCTCGAACAAGCTAATCATACCGAGCGGTACTGTTCATTCGTAACAATGTAAGTATTCGCCATTCCATGCTCGCATTTTATGGCCGTTTGCTCAATTTAACATGAACTATCGAATTTATTGAGGACTACTACAATAATTGTCAACGTATTGCTGAATGTACTCTCCTCAATTTCAAACCTGTAACCGCATGAAGATTATTGGATCATGCACCCTATATTGCTCGTCTTACATCATGATCATCGTTGTTGAAGAATCTGGTGATCTGAAAAGTTCACGTTTAGGTTATCACAACGAATGGATTGGACAGAACCAGCCACTCGACAACGAGTGGATTTTAATAAACCATGAAGGAAGTGTCCCTTCGTTACTAAGACGGGCTCCAGATAGTTAGAGATTGAAATAATAAATAATTTTTTTTATTATATATTCATTTTTATTGTATATTCAATTTTTTTACTATAATTATTGTATATTCAATTTTTTATAATAACTACTGTATATTCAATTTTTTTTTTTTTTTTTGTAATCAACATAAAGTTTATACATTATAATAATCTAAATATATTCAATTTAAGTATAAAATCTAATATATTCAATTTTTGTCTAATGATTATTCAATTATAGTATAATAATCTAATATATTTCAATTTATTGTCTAAATTATCAATTATAGTATAATAATCTAATTATTCAAGTATAGTCTAATGATTATCAATTATAGTTTGATTATTAGCTCTTTTATTTTTATATATTTCTATGGAAAGTTCAAATAAAGTGAAGACTCTCGCTCTTTTCCTAAGATCTTGCTCTCCTTAGTCTCACTCATCCTAAGACTCGCTCCGTCCTTTCTAAGATTTACTCTCTCACTCTACTCTCTCCTAAGATCTCGCTCTCTCTAGATCTTACTCTCTCACTCTCACTCTCTCCTAATATCTCGCTCTCTCTTAAGATCTGCTTCGCTCTCGTCCTCTAAGATCTTGCTCTCTACTCACGTCGCGTATTCTGTTATCTCTATTTGGGATTTGTTATATTTTATTCATTAATGATTACTAGCTTTCATTTTGTTCTGTAACAAGCACAAACACTTTTTTTTTATTATGGATCTCTACCAGAAACTCAATGCGTAATCTTAGCATTCAATGTGTATTCCTGAATAATCTCATTTTTTCAATTATTCCAATCATTTCATTTTACCAAGTTCAATGTTAGTCAGATTAGTCATATAAACTAATATCGCTCTCTCCAACATTCTCGCTTTGAATCTCATTCTCTCCTAAATATCTCGCTTTGAAATCTCGCTCTCTCCTTAATCTGCTTCAACCCACTTATCTCCTTAATCGCTTTGAAGTTTCGACATGTGTGGTACCTTCGACAAACTCTAAATAGTCAAAAATTTTGTTCGTAGACAAAGCTAATTCGGAATTGTCTTTCATTCTAAGGCATAACTTGTATCCATGCGCTTCATATTCGCCTGGAGTTCGCTCCAGAAATATAGCCATCCCCACCCCCTCACGTCAACCACAAGCCTCCGTCTAATTCGAAATGATAACAAAATGCATAGGTTTTAGAAGCAGCTCGAGTACACAGATACTATAGTATACCATCTCATTACTTA
>NC_052351.1:35781989-35786684 GCF_009727055.1 Benincasa hispida | reverse complement strand
GATTTTTAACTCCACTTAGTATATAAAAATATGTTGAAATATTAATAATATATAGTATTATATATATAATATAATAATAATATTACCGTGTGGTATTTATCTTGACGCTCCAATGCATCCTCTTATTTCTTCTCTTCTTTTTCTCGAAATAGTTCATGCATTTGTAGAATGTTATCTGAGCAAGAAGCATTTTAGGCAAACATTCGAGGCTCCCTTTGAGGACTCCATTTATTGCACTCTGATAGATTTGTCGTCAACCACCCATATCTTGAAATCCTCCATCATGTGTCTTGAGCCCCATTGCTCTAACTAATGTTGTCAAAGAAAACTCAGACAGCTCGATTAATTCCTTTGATATTCTCAATATGCTTTGTTGAATTTTTGAAATTTGAAATTGACAGCCGGCAAGATAAACATAATTTTTCAATGAATTAAAATTTATACTTTTTATTGAAGTTGCTGACGATATGTCGTAAGCAGAAACGATGGTGACATTTTGGTCCCGTCCAATCGTTTGCTGGGTTGTTCACTCTGGCAATTATACCAGCATGTCGATCTGAAATTAAACACACCTCTTCGTGTGTTACAATTCTCTCATGTGTTTCATACTTAGTGATCTCGACACAGCTATCATACCGAGCGGTACTGTTCATAACTAAAATGGTAAGTATTCGCCATTCCATGCTCCGCATTTTATGGCCGTTTGCTCACATTTAACATGAACTACGAAGATTTTATTGAAGGGACTACTACAAATTGTCAACGTATGCTGAATGTACTCTCCTCAATTTCAACCTGTGTAACGCAATGAAGATTACTGGATCATGCACCCCTAATATGCTCGTCTTACATCATGATCCATCGTTGTTGAAGAAATCTGGTAGACTGAAAAGTTCACGTTATCACAACGATGGATTGGACAGAACCAGCCACTCGACAACGATGTGGATTTTAATAACCATGAAGGAAGTGTCCTTCGTTACTAAGAGGGCTCCAGATAGTTAGAGATTGAATAATAAAATAATTTTTTTTATTATATATTCATTTTATTGTATATTCAATTTTTTTACTATAATTTTATTGTATATCAATTCTTTTTATAATAACTACTGTATATTCAATTTTTTTTTTTTTTTTTGTAATCAATAAAGTTTTACAATTATAATAATCTAAATATATTTCAATTTATAGTATATAAATCTAATATATTCAATTTGTTGTCTATGATTATTCAATTATTAGTATAATAATCTAATATATTCAATTTTATTGTCTAATAATTTTCAATTATAGTATAATAATCTAATATATTCAATTATAGTCTAATGATTATCAATTATATTTGATTATTAGCTCTTTTTTTTTTTATATATTTCTATGGAAAGTTCAAATAAGTGAAGACTCTCCTCTTTCCTAAGATCTTGCTCTCTTAGTCTTCACTCCTCTCTAAGATCCTCGTTTCCTCTATGAGGGAAAAAGAAAAGTATTAAACCTGCAATCTCGAGGGTGGATGTGTGTCGAAACTTCAACCTTCGACAACCTAAGCGAGATTCGCGAGATTTTCCTTGTCGAGGGTTGAAGTTTCGACCTATGTATTGTTTCCAAGTTTTTCTTTGTTCGTCGAGTTCTCAACGTTCGACCTCCACATTAGTCGAGTTCAAAACGTTCGACCTCTAGCCTCGAACTCCCAGAACAACAATATTTCTCTAATAAATTTTGAAAACAACAATATTAATATTAAAGGTCCTTGTATTTATTATACACAATATTCTCCCAAATATTTGAAGAATTTATTCTCGTCTCCATTCATTTTGGCTAATGTATTTTTAAAATATTCATTTTGATCATTTACTTTTAATTGTGTATCATATCTGTTCTTAAATTTTTATTAACCAGCCATTTTTGTCCTTCATTTTTAGAATATAACAACCAAATGAAACTAAAATAAAAATGTAAGAATCAAAATATATCAAATAATCCTTATTCATTAATTTATTTTTCTGATTAATATCCTAAATCTATAAATTGTGTTTAAAGAAATGTTAGAATTTGTTTGTAGAAAACTAATCTTCAATTGTCCAAAAAAGTAGATATATATTTGTACTTGATCTCACACGGTTTAAATTTTCATACAGTCATTTACTGTATTAAAATATATATATATATATATAGTTAAATTAAAGTAACATCTGAATGATATGACTACTTGTGTTTAAATATGTAAATGAGATAATAATATAGTAATATACCAACCTTTTGTTATTGGGGGAATAATTGATACTTTTTTAATGTATTAAAGTGAAATTTTGAGAAATAAAAACTTTTTATACATTTAGCCATTTTGTTTGTATAGTTTCATTTCATTACTTACAAAATAGTAATAATTATTTAATAAAAGATTCACCATTTGAATTCATAAATAAAATATATATATTTTTTTCAATTAGTAATAAGAATAAGATAAAAAGATTCATGACTATAGTTCAACTAGTTAAAATATATTTTTTACCAAGTTGTCATTGGTTCAAATTCTACCCAAAATATCGTTGAATAATAATTAAAAAAAGTACAACATAATTTTTTAATTATTGGATAATGTAAAGCATTAAATTCAAAATGGAATAATATATTTGGAATGTTAGATTATAAAAATAGTTCTATACTTTTTTACTTGTTATAAAAATGTTCTTATACTTTTAAAATTTGTAACATTATCCATAATCTTTCATCAACATTTCATAACTATATTTGAACTAGAAATACTCTAAAAGTTTGAATAAAAATTTAGAACTTGAAATCATATGATAATAAAAATTTGTGTTCTAAATTTTAAATTCAAAGAAGGTTAATGATAATATTGTAACTTTTAAATGATAAATAGTAAAATTTAGCGGTATTTTTCGATATTTGAAAAACAAAAGAAGGTTTATTATGCAACATCGATAAAATTGGTCTAAACTCACACTGATTGTAGAGATGTCATATTGAAATTGGTGAAGGCGATTTCTTCTTCTTTTTTTTTTTTTTCTTCTTCTTTTTACAAAGAAATGTAACATTTGTTTAGACAGTAATGTTTGTCAATGGTTGTATATGACTCATTATAATTGAGATATGAGCCCATTTAAATTGTATTAATGGAATTTTAGTATTATACTATGATATATTTTATATCCAATTCAGTTCACTTTGTATATTAATTTAATTATTGTATAGTTGAGACTGAGAGAAAGTGGTCTACCCATGCACTTCTTATTAATGCTGCTACCCAACCGTGATAAAAGTGTGGGCTCATTCATGTATTTGGGCAAAATAAACCATGTTTTTTATATCTCAAATATTTACATTTTTTAGACCAATTTTAGTTTGTAAAATTTTAAATGTTTCTTTTTTTATTATTAACATTGTGTGTAGGCCATAGTTTTATATGTTTAATTCTTCACCCAATTGTGTAGTGTTGTATTCTGAAAAATAACTATCTCCTTAATTGATCTAAAAACCTAACTGATCCAACTTAATTTGAAAATTTATTTTATAATTTATTATCATCTATACACCAGATAAATACAAGACAAATGACAATCCAATTGTGATTATGTCACTATTTTCTTGTTGAATTTTAACAATATATGTATTAAGAAAGGTTTTATTTGCTAAAGTGAGTATGATTTGATGACAATTGATCTGTCTTACTTTCATTACAAGAAATCACACTTCTCCCGACGTATGAAATCGTCAGAAAATGGTGGAAAACGCGTTGGGAGTTTGGTCAAGAGAAATCCTTTGGGAGTTCAAAGAGACCATCGGGAGTTGTTCACGAACTCCCGACGCCGAATATAAGGCGTCGTGAGTTATATGAACTCCCGACGAGGAATATACGTCGTCGAGAGTTCCACTAACTCCCGACGGTCTCTTCTATTCGTCGGGAGTTCCACTAACTCCTAACCACCGACTAGTTCATGGGGAGTTCCATAACTCCCGACGGACTCTTCCACTCGTCGGGAGTTTATGGAACTCTCGATGGCCCACTAATGCGTAAGGAATTCCAAGAACTCCCGATGGTACCTTCTTTGCATTGGGCGTTCCTTCAATAGTTGAATATTGACTTTTAAAATTATTTAATTTGTAATTTGTAATTTTTTTAACTTGATCTGAATAGCCTGTAAAGCATCATTAACCAACTCAAAAAGATTCACATAATAAATAAAACAAACAAAGCGAAGTCCATACTATAACAAATAAAATAAAAGTTACAAGATAGTTTATAAAAGAAATTTGTCTTAAAAAATACATGAAAGAAATAAGATGAAAACAACGTCAAGAAATATATTAAAAAATACATAAAAGAAAACAACGTCTAGAACACAACATCTTCAGTAATTGTCCAACCTCATCTCCGAACAACATCCTACAACAAAACAAAAACATTCAAATGTTATAAACTTTCAGAAACAAACAAAAAACTCCAAGTTCAACTCTAGAACTGAAGGAAATTGGAAACGATGATTTCCGTGAGCAGCAAAAGCAAAACTATTCCAAATTACAATCATGAATCAACATAACATTTACAATCGACTTGAATACAAAAGGTTATGCAAATATAGAGAAATTACAGCATGAAACAACAAATGTACAGAAGGAAAAACTGTACTAACAAAGGTAGAAGCGTCTCCATGCTCCGATGCGCGACCGCTCGAA
>NC_052351.1:35735144-35780977 GCF_009727055.1 Benincasa hispida | reverse complement strand
CTGACTAAACTCTTTAGTTACGGGATCCACCATCCGTTAACTACCAGGCACTTCATTAAAGATCGACAGTTGAACTCTTCTCACTATAGATATATTATGTGTCCATCTTAACCAATGAGCATTGTGACAACCCTTCACAGATCGCTCGTAAGTACAGCTGGGTCAATAACCATTATGACCTTATAGTTACATCTGTCACCTTAAGTACCACTGATCCCTCTAATGAACATAAGTCATAGTTCTACTATGACTGAGTCTTCTCTTCCAAAGAGAAGATGTGGCTACTATGTTCAAGCCCCATAATCAGTTCTTAAGGGAACAATCTCTCTACTTATTCCTGCTTCGGGAAAGGAGTGAATTCCATATTATGGATTGAGTTCCCAGCTCTCAGATCAGACAAGTCCCCGAAAAGGTAGGCATGTTGAGTTGGCAATCTGGCCCCTCTTACCCATACTAATCAAAGAACCGCCCTCAAAGGCAGAAGTTCACAAAACACTCAGGATTGAGGTCGTGTCACCTATGGTCGTTTAGGTGAGATGCAAGTCTCTAGTATCAACGTTATATACATAGTCTAGTCATCTCGTGGTCTAGGTCTTATACAAACTCTTTATATAGGACACCCCCGCACCACGTCTCCACACGAATGGTTAGGATAAACCATCTGTAGTAGTTTACAATACTTGCAAACCTTTACAAAACGGGCCGTATCCGTAGTGTCACCAGGATCAGGTATCCCACCTTAATCTTTATACTACAGACCGATTTAGGTTATCACTTAAGGCATGATTCACTTGTATATCACATATACATGCTTAAGTTCACATAAGATAACCAAGGAGTTTTGTTTATTAGATATGAGTAAATGCCAGAATTAAATAACATTTATTTTATTCATTAAACAATGTGTATCTTTACAAAACAACGAGACTCCGGGAGAATTAGGGCACCAATTCCAATAAAAACAAGTATCACAAAACTCAACCTACCCCCCACATCATATTCAAACTTCATAAATAAGAACAAACACACAAAAAACTCAAACTTCCCCCCAAAACAATCTAAACCAAACTTGACCTACCCCCCATAACACATTCAATAAACTTCACAAACATCTATAAACACACAAAAACTCCAAGTTCAATGGAAAAACAAGCAAAACGAGTATAACTAAACTCTACCCACCCCCCACGCCATTCTCGACGCTCATAAACATTAAAAAAAACACACAAAAACCCTACAAGTTCAACTCCAAAACGATATAATCGAACTTTACCCACGGTCCCACCCCCATAACATTCAAACTTCATAAACATCAACGAACACACAAACGTCATAAACATCCATAAACACACAAAAACTCCAAGTTCAATGGCAAAACAAGTATAANAACATGTGCAGATATATATATATATATATATAATCTCCAAGTTCAATGGTAAAACAAGCAAAACGAGTATAAACAATCTCTACCCACCCCCCACGTCATTCCTGACGCTAATAGACAATAACGACAAAGAACACATCAAAATCTAGTTGTTTGGCTACCATAACTGTAGGATAGTCAACAATTCTTTATCATAAAGCTACTAGTAAAACATAACTACTTTGCTACCATAACTGCAGGATAGCAACATATTAAAAAACTAAATAATGAAGTAATCATACCTAATTCGATGGCCCTTCTCTCTGTGATCGTATCATGTCTTCAATCATTTTTTTCATTTCTTCCATTTGTCTTGCATGATCCTCTTTCATTTATTTTTTAACATCTTCAAGTTTCTTAATCCTCGACTGAGACTGTTCGAAACTGGCTCTCAATTTCCTCACCTTCCTATCTATTCTTTGAGTAGATGATGAACTCGATGAGCTGCTATCCTTTCTTGACTTAGGTTTAAGGCCCCAACCTAGGTCTTTTGAATATCTGAGTCGTCTACCCAAAATCGTCTCACAGATTTCATCCCCTATTAGTAGTTGGGAACCTTTTAGAGTGGGGTTGTATTATAATTCTGACATTTGATTCCGGACATATTAATTAAATGTGTAAGTACGAGCAACTGAAGTTAGAAATGAAAAACAAGGCAAAAGTAAAACAAAAATGGTTACATGTGCATTTTCAGCTGCCTGATTCACGAACTTGTCACCTTTAGAGTGTGTTTCCCTAAATAGGTCAACACATCCTATTTCTCGACCTCATTTGCCTGCAGCTCTTATTGAATTTGCATGAACGACTTCGATCCGCCTACGTGGTCGAATGGTAATTTCTTTTTATTCTTTCTGTTCGTCTTCGATGTTTCCTATATTAAAAAAAGAAAAGATATTCTATAATAGTAAATGAAGTAAATGATACACGCCCTAAATTATTCTAACCTGAAATGTTTCACTTTCGAAGCGGTCACACAAACAATACCAATCTTCTGGTCTATTCTTAAGCCAGCTAGGTAAGTTGACACGTGCTTACTGAGGATTGCCACATTTCCTGTAATGTTTGTGCAAATTTGCTCTGAATTTTTTGAAGAAGTTTTGCATTTGATGTTCTATAAAATGATTAAGTGGTTGACTGGATAAATCAAGCACGAAATGAGGCTACAAAAGAATAAAGGAAGAATTAGCATATATGATGTTCATGACTCTTAGCTTACAATTGACTCTAAAAGAATAAACTTATAATTTACCAACATTTGACTCTTAGCCAATTCTATAAACTCATTTGGAACCTCAGCAAAAGTACGACATCGTACTGGAAATGCAGATCTGACGAGGACACTAATCGCATTACTAAATCGTACCAAATGTTAAGAAATCGGCTTCGTCTCCCCCTCATTTATCATGATTGGAATTCTCCCATATTTTTTGACGTCTTTATCCAACTTGATGTTCTACGAATGCTCATGTTTCCTCTGAGTGGATGCTAAGCTACTATCTGAGGAATAAAAAATTTAAAACAATTTAGGATGTATTTCAATCAACTAAATATATTTCAAAATATACTAACCTAGAGTGTCACCCACAGAAGATCCCGTGTTGCCTAGATATATCTCTTGCTCCTGGAATTCTTCATCAGCCTCATGTTGCCTATTAAAGGTTGATATCGTATTTATATAAACACAAAAAAGACAAAACAATATAAAATTAATATGAAATACGTGTAAACAGAGAAAGAGAATTTAGTAGATATATGATTACTCATCATCGTCATCTAAATCAAATTATTCATCAGCACTTGAACTATTATTGGGAGATAATTGTTCTTCATCATCGTTTATAAAGTCATCATCGCCATGTTGAATAATTAGTCTTTCCACAACTATAGGATCAACGTCAACTCTGCATAAAGTAACCTCCTCAATGGTTTCATCTACTCGGACTTCATTGACAATTTATAGTAAATCTAGTTGTTCATTTTCAACATCATCCACTTCTGATACATCCTCTATTCCCTTATTTTGGACTACTTGAACAACTTTCCAATTTCTACCATATTTTATGTCAACAATGTAAAAGACTTCTTGTGCTTGGATAGCAAAGATGAAAGACTCATCAACATACAAGAAGCATGATGTATTGACCGATTTGTATCCTAAATCCACATGTGTCCTATTACTTTTGTTGTTATCTGTGTCAAATCATCTACACTCGAACATAAAAACACATCTTTTGTTCGCATATTGGAAATCTAATATTTCGTCTATGACACTGTAGAAATTGTATCCACACTTCTGTTCCCATTGATCTCCTCAACCACTAGGACTCCACTATTTTGTGTAGCTCGATGATTATCATGCTCTACAGTGTGAAATCGTACCCCATTAATAATGTATCCATTGTAAGAGGGCACCTCAAACGAAGGTCTCATTGCAAGTGAAAAGAAATTATCGGAGAGATCTTCTCTCTCACGTTGTTGTAGAACCTGATAATTAATTATACATTAAAAATGACTACAAAAAATGAATCATCTCTCAACTTCCAATATTATGTATACCTGAAATCTAAACCAATCGGGAAATTTGTGTTGATGTCTTATATATAAGTCAGAGGCGTTTTGAGCTTCACGATGAATTAACCTCAAGTGTTGCCTAGAAAATTAATCATTTGAAAGTTATATCAAAGAGTTTATCCTAGAAATTAGAAATTTAGTTTGAAATATAATTGCGATAATCTATTATTTTTTTACAATTATTGAGAATGTACCATGCGATACACTTTTCCTCCATTGATAGTGTCCGTAAAGTTGACGCCCCTAATGGTCGTACCCTCTGCCTAAATAATTCAAATTCACCAAATATCTCATGATCGGGAATGTTATCATCATTTTGTTCATCTCTATTGAATCTCATTTCAATCCCACTTAGATATCGCGAGTAGAAGTTCCATGATTCATTCACTACATATGCTTCCACTATAGACTCCTCAGAACGTGCTTTGTTCCGTACAAATTGTTTTAATGTTCGTAAACTTTTTTTAATAGGATACATCCAATTGTAACTAGTTGGACCCACCGCTTTGGTATCATATGGTAGATGAAGAGCAAGGTGTACCATTACATCGAAGAAGGCAGACGGGAATATTTTCTCCAACTTACAAAGTATGACTATGATGTCTGCTTGTAGTCTGTTCAAATCACTTACACGTATTTTTTTTGCACATAAGTCGTGAAAGAATATACACAATTCAACAATAGCAATGGATATGTTCTTCAGTAGGTATACTTGAATACCAATAGGGAGTAGTATGAAGCAACACATGAGTCGTGTGTTTTCAGCCCCGATATTTTTCCATCTTTGTCATTCACACATCGTGATATGTTAGACACGAATCCATCAGGAAATTTCACTGATTACAAATACTTACAAAACGAAATCCGTTCACTATTAGTTAATGTGTACGCTACATGTAGTTTTACAAATCTGTTATCGACCTGTATCAAGTGTAGGTCCTTTCTTATCTTCAAATCTTGTAAGTCTAATTGAGCGTTCGCTGTATCCTTTGTCTTTCCTTCAATATTTAATAATGTGCCCACCAAATTTTCGCATATGTATTTTTCAATATGCATTACATCCAATTTATATCGTAACAATAGTCTGAACCAATATGAAAGTTGAAAAAAAAAATATTTTTCTTAGTCCAATTTAGAATTCGTTTTCTTTTTTTATCTTGCTTCGATCGATGTTTGTTAAGCATAGAAAAGTTCAACATATTTATTTGTTGTAAGATCTCTTCTTCATTCATTACAATTGGAGGAGGTCTACGTTTAACTTTTCCATCATGTTGCCTACTTGGGCGCCAACTATGATTCTCTGGAAGATAACGTTGATGTCCAATAAATGATATTTTCTCTCTTATCCCAAAGGACAAATTATCTTCTTTGCATATGGGACATGCTTGTTAACCTTTTGTACTCTACCCAAATAGGTCATTATACGTAGGGAAGTCATTGATAGTCCATAATAAGGTGGCATATAGTTGAAAAAACTCACCAGTAACATAATCATAAGTTCGCACACCAATTGTCCATAACTCTTTCAACTCTTCAATCAACGGTTGCAAGTAAACATCAATTTCCTTTTTAGGAGATTTTGGACCATGTATGAACAAAGATATGAAGAAGTTTGTTTCCTTCAAGAATTTTCAAGGGGGCAAATTATAAGGGATTATCATTACAGACCACATACTATAAGAAGTACTCATATTTCCAAACTGGTTGAACCCATTTGAAGCTAATCCCAAACGAAAATTTCGGGGATCTAAAGAGAAATGAGGAAATTCACGATCAAAAGGTTTCCACCCCTATGCATGAGCTGGATGTTGCAATACATCATACGTTTCAACTCATTTATCTTTATGCCATCTCATGTCAGAAGAGCCTTTTTTTTATGCGAACAATCATTTTAATCTCGGTATCAATGGAAAATGATACAATACCTTATCTGGTATTTTTTTACCCTTGCCATCATTAATTTTGTACCGAGACTCACCACAAACGGGGCATTGTTGCAAATCTGCAAATCTTTTTCGATACAATACACAATCATATTTGCACGCATGAATAGACTCATAACTTAGGCCTAAATCACACAATTTTCGCTTAGCTTCATAAAAGGAAGTAGGTATAGTGATATCAGCTGGAAACACTGCTTTTAATTCCAAAAACATGTCAAACGATTTGTTACTCCAACCGTTGAGAACTTTGATATGCATCAACTTCACTAAAAAGTTCAAGGACGAAAATTGCGAACAACACAGGTATAGTTCATTACGTGCTTCGGTCATTAAATCCTCGAATAAGTTTGTGGTATGTCTTTCTTGACCATTAGAGGACATTTCATTCTCAATCCCTTCTTCATTTGCATCTTCGTTTTCAATTGAAACTTGTAGATTGTTTATAAGATTCCACATCTCATTTTCTTCGACAACATTACCCTCTATATTATCTACTTCAACATTGTGAATTGAATGAGTTGTATGACTTTCAAAACCTCTAGATAAGTTTACTGGCTCTCCATGATATACCCATTCACGGTATGAGGGAGATATTCCATATGTTAATAGATGTCGTTCTACAATATCTAATTTTTTTCAAATTGAATTCATACAATTCTTGCATAGACATCTTATTCGTCCAGAATCATTAACATGAAACTTTGCCACATCTAAAAACTGGGATACTCCTCAATACTCCACTGATAACTTATTTCTTATTTTAATCAATTCTTTATTCATCCTTAAAAATAAATCTTTTCTGACCAACTTGTAATCCAAAACAATAACTTGTATTATAGGACAAAGTACAAAGCCTTTATTAAGCATGAATTTTGATTAATTTAATAAACAATTCCAAGTTCGTTCGAAGAATTTAAAATTTTAAATAACCTCTAATAGGTGATATGACTTGTGTATACACTATTGAGAATGTCTTAAAACTCGCAGTTTGTGTTAAACATTCTATTTATCAATAATAATAAGTTGTTGATTTTGCATTCTATTATGAAAATCCAATAAAGATATCTATGACTATAGTCTGAATACTTTAACTTTATATGGTGACATAAACGGGATCAAGTTAATAGTATATAGCTTAAATGATCTAATAAGTATATGAATGAAATTGGGTATCTCATCCTAGTAACACTATTGGATGCGGCCCACTCTGTAGTTGTTACAAGAAGTTGTAAAGTGCTACAAACGACGTGATCTACAGATCATTCATGTTGAGACATGTGAGTGGGGGCATCATATGCAATGAGTTTGCATATAGACTAGACCACCAAAATAGTCACTTTTCTTTATAACGACCGTTTACTGTTAAAACTGACTATTTCTTTTATAAAGTAACCTAGGTTAACTCGATCTTAATCCTGAGCTAGCTATGAACTCCTGTTTGTTTGGGATTATCCTTTGATTTGCAAACAGTGAGAGTAGTCCAACAGCAATGCTTAATAAGCCTCCCATTTTGGGGATAAGACCGGATGAATATCTGGGGATATAGTCCTGCAAGATAGAATTCACTTCTACCCGATTTAGGGTTAGCAGATAGGTTGTTCTCTTAAGTACTGATTCCAGGTCTTGAACAATTTGGGTCCCGCCTTCTCATGATAGAGAAAGGATTTGATTCATAGGTGTTATGAATCAAAATTGTTCATTATAGGGTCAATGGGAACTTAAGGAACACGATGTATTCACAGAGGTAAAACGGTTAGATTAACCCAGCTGTGATTACGAACAATTTGTGAAGGATTGACTTACTAATTATGGTTAGATTAAGTGGACATAATATATCTACAGTGAGGGGAGTTCAACTCTGAGCTACAGTGGAGTGACCCATTAGTTAACGAATTGGGTTAATTCGGTCTAATGAGTTTAGCCAATTATTCTCGGATCGTTGGAGCCCATGATCTGTAGGTTCACGAGGTCCCCCTATTTACTCGTAAATGGATAAGCTTTAGAGTAGCTTGATAAGTTAATTTGAAATGTTCAAATTAGAATTAAACGAAATAGGAGAATTTTTATTTAAATATATGAGGATGGATTTGTGTAAAAATTAATTTAATATTTGATATTAAATTAATTAGAATTATTTAAATAATTAATTATTTATTTATTAAATAATTAATTTGTTAAATTAATTTAATAAAATTAATAATATTTTCAGTTTTGAAATCAAATTTGATTTATTGAAATCATTTGATTTTTGGAAAAATTGAAAAACTATAAAAATAACCCAAAATGGAAAAAGGGGTTTTTCCATTACCATCTTCTATTTGCTCACACAAAAACCACTTACCTTATCTTCAATTACTCCAAGCATGAGTTGCATCTCATACAGTGATCATCTTTGCATGTTCCCTGCATAAATAAAGAAGATTGGAGCGGAATTGAGGCATGCATTCAAGAAAATTTTAGAGAAAATTTCGGGTTGAAGAAAAAGTTCTTCAAATAGACTGCGCAGTGAGCTTCTCTCTAGTTTTCCGTCGGTTCAAGCTATTCTTGAGTCCAACAACTCATTGTAAAGCTCTAAGAGGATAGTGGGGAAGATCTTAATGTGGTTCACGATGAGTTTTGGAGAAGACAACTACTGAGGAACAAGATCTTGAAGAGTTCTACAAATGTATGACTACAAACCCTCTTATATTAGATGAGCATGCTTTAGTTTCTGCCAAAATTAATGAATTAAAATGCTTATTGATCCTTGTTGCTTCTGCTGCATGTTGATACACTCTTAAATAGACAACACCCGTGGAATATAATTTATATCAAACACAACCCATTTTCTCATACATATATCACTTGTCAACTACCTCACAACATTCAAGTCAAATAATAAACCTCATACTCTAGGAAAAATTAACTAAGCATTAATTCAACCACCTCAACACACGTTTCCACCCAAATAATGACATTGTGATCTCCAATAAAACACTTCATATGCCCTAAATTTATTAATTATTCCTACCTTTTAGATTTTTCACATCTCCAAACACTTCGTCCATGTCCTCTTTCTCATGAAAGATATATACATCCGCATTCCCTACGACCCTTGTACTCTAAGTTAAACTTGTTGTGGTCAAAACGCATCATAACATTTTCAATTCAATTTTAAAGTTCAACAATGCACCATAATTTTTCCTCCAACCACTCGCGTTGCCTCTGCCAACAACCTCCCACCATATTCAAACTCCCAATATAATCAAAGCAAACTTTCAATCATAATATGTATATTCAATAACAATAACAATAACAAAATTAATATGTATATTCAATAACAATAACAATAATAATAACAAAATTAATATGTATATTCAAAACAATAACAAAACAAATATTGGATTTTGATTTTAATTATGCCACCAAAACAATCAAAGCAAACTTTCAATCACAAAATGTATATTCAATAACAGTAACAATAACAAAATTAATATGTATATTCAATAACAATAACAACAACAAAATTAATATTCAAAATAATAACAAAACAAATATTGGATTTTGATTTTGATTATGCCACCAAAACAATCAAAGCAAACTTTCAATCACAATATGTATATTCAAGAACTAAAACTTGTTTTCTTGCTATTTTTTTATCTTATATTATCCAAAAAACAAAGATGAAAGAAATATTTTAAGAGAGAAAATTTTCAAATTACCTTTTAGGGATTTTTTATCGGCGGAAAATGACGGCGGAAGGCGGTGAACGACGGGAGAGGCGAACGATCGGGAGTAACGAACGGCGGGAGCGGCGATTACCTACTAGGGTTTCAAATTGGGGAAGAAGAAAGGCAATTAATCTATCTTCTGCCTAATTTGGATTTTATACCAGATCTCCCGATGGTTATCGAGGGTTGTCGGGAGTTTCTAAGGAACTCCCGACGAATAAATAACTCGTCGAGATTTATAGTAACTCTCGACGGGTAATGTCCCACCGTCGGGAGATTGGAAACTATCTCCCGACGAATAGTATACGTCGTCAGAAGTTCTCCATAACTCCCGACGGGTCCCTTACATGGTCGAGAGAGACCCTATCTCCCAACGGGGATGATTATGCATCGGAAGACCTCTTTTTTTGTATTATCTTTTAAGATTGAAGGTTAAGATCTTCTACTTCATTTGCTGTTTTGAAAAAAGAAATAGTTGTTATATAAAAATATATATTTCTTTGAGTTCAAATACATATGGGAAAAATTAAAACCACCTTCTAAAATGGTAATTAGTGTCTTGGATTATGAACAAAATTAAATCTTTTACATCATTAGAACCTGAATTAAAAAAGGTACATGCTCTTTAATATATTTAAGGTTCGTAACCATTTAATTTTTTATAAAACTATTTCCTACACAAAAAAACAAAAGTCACTTTTTTTTTTTTTTTTAAGTTTCAAAACTTAATTTGGTTTTTGAAAACATCTATAGAAAGTAGAAAAACAATGTAAAAAAATTTAGAGGTGAAAAAGGTTTATAGGCTTTCAAAAAACTAAAAGCCATAAACCAAATGTATAGCAAATGAGGCCTAAATAATTACTAATTATACTACTAGAAGTTTCAAGAGACTGAATTCTTTTAAGTTACTTATTTTTTAGTACAGTGCCACGTGAATGATTCGAGCAACAAAAACATCTTGGTTGCTAACACATCTATATATCAGTTAAGTTATACTTGTTTTAATAAGTTCCAAGCTTTGAAAATAAATAAATAAATGTTCTACATGTCAATATCAACATTTTTTTTTAAAAAAAAAGGAAAAATTCTAAATAAACTGAAAAAAAACAACTCCAATCAATTCAATCTAAATGAATGATTGAGTTGGATTGAGGCCACATTTACATCGGTTAAAAGGTAATCCATCAATGGTAATATATAAAATGGGTCTCAATTGATTACTTTTGTTATCATTTACCTGTTTTTCATAATTGTAATGAGATATGGGGTCGCCTTAAAATTTGTAATCAAATTATGTAATCTAATCGAGGAATGAAGGGTGTTCATTCTAATTGTGGTTGAAAATTATAGTGCCCAGTTCTGTTATCGTTACAAATATTATTACGGTAATAGTATGAAATTATGATTTTTTCACATTTATATTTACCGTTATCATTAGGGTCAAGCAATAACAATAAAGTGACCGTAATGAGAATAGTAAGAGTAAAATATGACAGATTAAAAAGCAATCTAATCATGTTTATGATTCAGGCCTATGACGATTCATCAATCAATGAAGTCTTATTCCGATTATACCAATTTTTACTATAATTTGATAAACTTAACTTGAATTCATTTGTCTCATAAGAGTCGTTTGAGTAGTTACTTTTTCTTTTAACTCAAATAATTGAATTTCGATCTAAAATGAGCTTCAAATCGATTGAACCTAACCGATAAACATCCATTAGAATATAAAGAAACAACAAGAGAAGAAAAAGAAGAGTTACAATGATGAATCCAAGCCAATGTACAATAGAGATAATGTATTATAATTATTAAGTACTTAAATTAATATTTACATACCCAAACAAAATTTATATACGAAATAGAATAATTATAAAACCAAAACATTCGAAACATATATAGATTAATTAAAAGCTCGATAATATTAATTAATTACCGACTAGTTTCAAGAACCTACCAGAAACGAAACGAAACGAAACAAAGCCACCCCCTATCTGTGAGTGACAGTGAGGTCACAAAAAGCAAAAGAAAATACCAGAAAATGGGGTGGCAAAAAATCGTCATTAATACTTTTCATTATCACGAAATTTCCAGTCTTCACTTCTTCTTCTCCCACACATTATAAATACATATTTTCATTACTCTGTTTTCCATCATCAATCAGCAAATTCTCCTCTATTTTTTACAGTCAAATTTGAAATTGTTGATTTAGAGATATGTCGAAGGATATTGAAGCTGGAGGGCGTGGTGGGTTCAGTGGGAAGGATTACGAAGACCCGCCGCCGGCCCCATTGATCGACACCCAGGAGTTTGCTTAGTGGTCATTTTACAGAGCTATTATAGCAGAGTTTGTTGCTACTCTGTTGTTCTTGTATGTTATTGTTCTTACTGTGATTGGGTATAAAGTTCAGAGTGATGATAAGAATGTAGGCGAGATTTGTGGTGGTGTTGGCATTTTGGGCATTGCTTGGGCCTTTGGTGGAATGATTTTTGTTCTTGTTTACTGCACCGCCGGGATTTCTGGTGAGTTTCCCGAAAGAATATCACCTCTTTCATTTTAGTCTCTGTTTCTTAGTGTCCGTTGTTATTTACAAAAACTTTACATATAAATTTTATACCCAATCAAAATATTTTAATTAAAAATCTTTACCTACACTAAATTAAGTGTCATGTTAAATGGAAAAAAACAAGATATGAAAATGAAGGGAATAAAGTGATCCCTTTCAAAAATACAATGACAAAATGAACTCATATATAGATCAAAGTAAATCGGTACAGAAAGTATTGAGATCAAATTAATATTTAAATCTTAATTAAATGAAAGAATCTAAGAGATTAATTTAAGATTAATTTTTAAATTTAACCTTCAACTGAGTTTGTATCAAGTCTCAAAAGTGTCTAGCAGGTTATTCAAAATTGTGTCAAAAAGATATTTGACAAATTTGAAAATTTTTAAAACTAATTCATTTATTAGATATAATTTTCTTTCTAATAAAATTCCTAACTTTTCAATTTCGTCTGGTAGATTCATGATCTTATAAAATTAAAAAAATTTAGGCTTATTTGATAACAATTTCTTTTAGTTTTTTATATTTGAAAATTAAACCTATTTTTCTCTTCTTTTTTTTTAATAATAGTTTGTTATCTTTCTTAAGCGTAAGAGTAGTATTCTTAGTCAAATTTTAAAAACAATAACGAATTTTTAAAAACTATATTTTTTTTTCAAATTTTGGTTTGGTTTTAAAAAATGGGTGGAAAATTAATAACAACAAAGATTTCTAAAAGGGTAAGAAGTATTGATAAGTTTAATTAGAAAAATAAAAATCAAATAACTATCAAATGGGATCTAAATGATTATCAAATGAACTTAACCAGACACTAAATCGGATTAAATTAATAATTTTAAAAATTTAGAAATGAATTAGATAAATCAATTCCTATGTTGAAAGATTAAATTTGAAATTTAACCTTAAATCTAATGTTGTTCCTCATATGGTTTGACAATTGGGATGTGGCAGGGGGACATATAAATCCAGCGGTGACTTTTGGACTATTTCTAGCACGGAAGGTGTCACTGGTGAGAGCCATATTGTACATGGGCGCTCAGAGTTTGGGTGCCATTTTGTGCTGTGCCTTGGTGAAGGCATTCCAAAACGCTCACTACAATAAGTACGGTGGTGGAGCCAACCGCTCGCCGACGGCTACAACAGTGGCACTGGTTTAGCTGTCGAGATCATCGGATATTCGTTCTCGTTTTATACTGTCTTTTTTGTTACCGATCCCAAGAGAAATGTTAGAGACTCCCATGTCCCCATAAGTTTAATATCCATACTATTCAATATTAATTAGATGGGAATGACATTACAAATAGAATTAATATTTTTTTTTTTTATGGTTTGAATATGAAAGGTTTTGCACCACTCCCAATTGGGTTTGCGGTGTTCATGGTTCACTTGGCCACGATTCCGATCACCGGCACCGGCATCAACCCGGCTAGAAGCTTTGGAGCTGCAGTTGTGTTCAACAAATCCAAGCCATGGGATGATCAAGTATGTATATATGAAAAAACCAATTTAATTTCCTCTTCATTCTAAATTCCAAAAGTATTATTTAGTCTAATGTTAATTTGTTTGTGGTTTTGAACAGTGGATATTTTGGGTTGGACCTTTCATTGGAGCTGCCATAGCTGCCATTTATCACCAATTCATATTAAGAGCAGGAGCAGCCAAAGCTTTAGGATCATTCTCAAGCTCTTTGATTAAGTCCACATTTAATCAAAATTTAATGATCGTTGTGTTAATTAATTGGCAAAAATGCCGATTTGGTTTGTGGTCTGCATAAAAGGGCATTGCCTTTTTATTTTCTATGCCATATCTACTTTCTTCTTTTTTTTTTCTCTCTCGTGTTCACTCTGTTCTGATGTAATATTGTGAGATCTTGTGTTGTTTATAAATTGTGAATGTATCGTCTTTTGAAATTTTATCAATAAATTTGCATTTTTAAAATATCAAAAGAGATTTTTCGTAAATATGGAATCATCAATTGATGATAGTTGATATCTTTATCTATTGAGACGCATTTAAAGATTTCGTTTAGATATTTGGGATGTAAAATAAATGTTATTTTTTTGAATTAATGTATTTCTTAAAGAAATATGCATCTAGAAAAAGAATGGTGAGAGATTCTAGAGAGATAGGGTGTGCAAATGAAGATTAATTAAAAAAACAGAAGTTATCTTCAAGAAACTTGTGCAATAAAGTGTAATAATTGAAATTAGAAAAAGCAAGCGAATCTACAAAACCCTTCAAATTGTATCTGATTAAACTCATGTATTGTAGACATTCTCTCATTTCCACCCCCAAGCATTTTATTTATTTTCCATTTATCAAAAAAATCTCATGACGCAATGATGGAATTTATATTATGTTTACTGAATCACATGAAATTTGACCTAACTTCATAGGTGTAATAGATGTAATGCATGAAATACATATGAACGTAAGAATAAAGAAACTTTGAGTACATAAATAATTGAGATGAAGTAATATGTGAAGAAAAGTCAAAAGAGAGAAATTAGGTAAAGAAACTCTAGTAATTAAATAAATAAATAAATAAATAAAGCAATACTTGGAGATGCACAATTGTAATTTTACACATAAAAATAAATTATATAAAAACATTAAAATATTTTATAAATAGAAGTAAGAAGATTTTACCACATCACAAGTTATGATGTGTCAGTTAAGTGTGATGCAAAAAGATAGATATATTGTAATGCAGTTAAGTATTTTTTTTAAAATAAAACTTTGTATTATAGGAATGTTTAATAACTCAACAATCGAATAATCGACTACCCTACTATCATTTATACACATATAAGTTAGGCCGACTTAAGATTTACCTTTTTCCTCTCATGATTTGGACTATCAAATAATTGTCTTCTCAATCCTCGGTATTGGATTGTGGGTGTGTGAAATGTACACCCTTGGCCAATTTAGGTCAAGGTCGAGAGTGGTTCTTATGGGTGTTGCTTATGGTTCACTTGACTTAAGGCCGATTGAGATCTTAGGCTAGGTACTTCAGTCGAATATAACCTTGGAATAATTAGGTATATGACACTAATTACACTATCATTTGAAAAAATAGCAAAAGGCAAGATCCTTTTGAATTATAGCAAAACACATGAATGTCACATTAGTCCAATTTTCTGAAATCTTAAAATGCTCTCATTTTCTTTTTAATTGCAGTGTAATTAATTCGACATCTTTATTAATGAAACTGTAATTAATTGCTCAATTATATATCCGATCAAACTTTCAAGTCAACTAAAATCATCATTTCAAGCGGATAATTTGTCATAAATCTCGTAATTAATAGTTGTTTTGAATTTTTTAATCTTGTACATCAACTTATTTTCAAATCTTGTTTTGAAATTTAAAAATATCATATTATATTTAATTATCTAACTGAGTTTTGTTATTTTATATTACTTTCTTAAATCTTAATCAAGATTTGCGGTTTTTAAATTATTTTGAACATTATATTTATTACATGTTATTTGAAACATAAAATATTAAAATAAAACATGTAGCCCTAGCGTTCTACATCCCCTGTACTCAACGCTTCTTGTTATGACTATTCAACAATTAAGAGTTTTGTTCAATGGTAAGTGGGATGAAACAACCACTATCATGACTTCCGATTTATTGAAGTTTTTGTTGCTTCGAACACATCTTATTCAAATTTTTATCTTTTTTTTTTTTTACTAATTATATTTTTTTTATCTCAATCGCAACAAGTCTACTTTGGAGGTTTGACTTAATCAATCAAATCCATGGTGGCATAGATGAAAGACTCGACTTAATCAACCATCGACCAGAGTTCAAGTTGCAAAGTCTTTCTTTTCAAAGTGATTCTTATCGAGTCATTGTGAAAAGGTAGGTCAAGCATTATGGACGATGTTGGTATTAACCAGTTTGCCTTGGGATCTTAAATCCACCTTGACAGATTGATCAAAGAAGGATGTACCATCATCGAATATTGTTTGTTTCTTTTCTGTTCATGAGATCTCCACGATTGACATCAATACCACATCATAATTGTTAGTAATTTCAATTGACGATTTTTAACTAGGATTTTCATAATCTAGTCTAAATCGGTTTCTTTCTTCATGAATACAATTACTTAGATAAAGTTTTTATTAGTCCAACCTCACTTTTTAAACTGATAATTGCATCTAAAACAAGAAAACGTATTGTTACAAAATTTTGGGTATGTTCAAAAGCGAATTAGATGGTTTGGTAATTTATTAAATTGTAGTGTATTTGTTTCTAAGTTTAATGTATTTGTCGAGTGTAGTTTGGAGACTAATTACAATGTATATGTAGGTCACGTAAATATTACATCGGAAGTATAGCCCCAAAAACTTTCAAAACACCTTTTATGACTATAGAACTCTCATCCAAATTACAGTGTATAATTTTTTCATTTGCACGTTTCTTTTATCATACATCTTTATTTTCAAAAACCACGACTGGCGAAGGAAGGGATGAAGGTAGAATTCAAGTCGGAGGTATCACCACTCTTGGTGGAGGACCAATTTTGGAGAGGAAAATGGCGGCAACTTGGTTGGAGAAGAGGTCGGTGCGGTGTTCAGAGCATGACCAACCGATAATCTCTAAATGTTTGTTTTTAATTACAGTGTAATTACGAATATTTCTTAATAAGTCAATCACAATCTCATTTGTATGGCTGAGGTATTTAGACTCTTATAAATTCGTTTATTTTTTTATTTTTAATTTTTTGTCAATCTTACAAATGAAATGTTGATTTGTCATTTTTACAAATGAAAAGTTAAAATCTGTCATTCTTCTTATAAACACTATAAACTTTTGTTCCTATTAAAAAACAGCGGTGAGTCTAGCCCAAATCTATCTTTAACTATAAATAGGCAAATGCAATTTTTTTTTCATATATTTGTGAATTTATTATTTGAGGTAGTGTTTTCACAAAATAAATTTTCTTTCTTGATGCATTGAAGCATCAATCATCTACTTGAATATTATATGTAAAAATACTCTCCCTCCTTAATTTTAGCTATTGAACTCGAACTCTTACAAAAATCAAAAGAAAAAAAGAAGATCATATAAAAGAGAATTATAATGATGAAAGTGACAGAAGAATTGAGAAAAGAAAAATTCTCCACAGCCCAAATAGTATTTTTCATTATTAGTAAAAAGAAAAACTCCACTAATTCAAAAATTATCTTATTAAAATTATGACATCACTATTTAATTATCACCTATATTTTCAGTAATGTCATTTAATTGAAACAAATATTTCAACATTTGAAAGATAATGCTAATATAACAAAAAAGGTATATATCAATTGTCATAGTGGTTGAAAAACTAGCAAAAAGATAATTATTTATATATATATATATATATAATTCTTCAAAGAAAAGCATACTAAAATGATTTTTTTAAGGGAAAATAAAATAAAAAGGACATCCCAACAGCTGCCGCCCATCCAAGGATGAACTGACAAACCGTATGATGCACTAAAATTCATCTCAATAATTTCATGCATAAAAAAATATGTTATTTTCTTCAAGCAATAATGTTTCGACACGTGGAGCATCCACAGCCACGAATGTAACATAAGAAAAAGGCACTCGGTATTTTCCACTTGGACCGACTTTGTTGACCTGACCGACCATAAATTTGAGGTTATAATAAAATCTGATGATTGCGATGTGATTACGTGGCATTAATATATTGGTAAACGGTTTCAACAGAGTGGGCCCGTAAAGATCGACGGTGATGATTAAATGTATTATGGATTTCAATTAGTCCGTTCAGTCACTCATCAGTTCTCACCGACTGTTGTCCACTTATTCCACACGTGATTTATATGATGTTAACGTTTTGTTTTCTTTTTATTTTTTATTTTTTTTAGTTCGGAAATTTTAACTTTTTATTTTGTAATTTTTTTTTTTTTTTTTTAAATTTTATAAGAACTAAACTCTTCATTTTATTATATAATTGATAATAATTTAGTTTCTATTTGTAAAAAATATTATTAAGATCAATGTAATTTCTTATATTAAAGTTGTTGGACATTATGAGAGTTTAAATGTAGGTTCAGTGGCCTCCTTTAATATTAACAGTAGAGTTAGATTTCTTGAGTGTGATTTGAATTCTTAATAATGTGGATCTAAATCCACGAAGATTCTTTCCATTTTCGAACAAGTTTCTAGGTTAGCAGCTAAACCATATTCGATGATCATTTGACATATTTCACGTGAGCAAAATGATGTTGCATATACTCTTACTCGTAGAGCTTTAAATACATGAGATGGTACGTTGTGAGGGGATGTTTTTCCTTTGTAGCTCCCTTAGCTTGTTGCTTCTTGATTCTTTCCCAATAAAAGTGTTTTCCTTTGGTTTATTTATTATATTTTTATATACATTTATATTCATTAAAAGTTGAGTTCGGGCTAGATACTGCGGTAGGATTAAAGTTACCAAATTTTTTTTGGAAGGAAAAATCAATGAACTATCACAATGTCACGGATATAAAAAAAATATTTTTTAGTTAAAAAATGTGCTGTGAGATTCAACTTTCTAACATTTTAGTTGATAATACACTTTTCATTCCAATTGATCTATACTAATGTCGGTTGTACTTCCTTTATAATAATAATTATTAGATAAATTTACACGTTTCATACTATAAACGAAGGCCACGTTTACCAAATCATAATGAAAAGTGGTGTAAACGTAATGAAGTTCAATTTAGTGAGTCTAAATCGCGAACATAATTTTATTTCTTTTGATTGTGTTTGCTTAAAATTATAAACCTGTCACATTTACTGTCACTACTAGACCCTAATAATAATGGTAATGATAACATTAATTATAATAATAAATATGAAAAATTCTTAATTTTAATTTTGTAACAACAATAATATCTATAATAGTAACCATAGCCGTTCGTGGGTCTCACGTAAATTTAAAATGCAATCAAATTGAACATCCTTAGTCTTTCGATCAGATTACGTTTTCTAATTATAAAATTTGAAGCGAACATCACATTTCATTACTATTATAAATACAAGTAAAATAAACATAATCAAATGAGTCCGTTTTTTAAATTACCATGACATGAATATAAATTTAAGATAATTGTATCATGTGGGTCAAGTCAATGAAATGATGGAGAAGATTTAGGCAAAATGAGAGGGGAAGAAAATCCCAAAAAGAATTTTGAATTAACAATTGAAATCTCTAACAATCACTGGTCCATCCACTTCTCTAACATCCTTATATAAATTCCCCACTTCATCCCTAACCTTCATCACTCCCCTCTGCAACACCTCTGTTTTCAAATACCAATTCCTTCCTCCATTTCTTTGTAAATTTCACCCACAAGAACCAGCAGCCATGTCTAAGGATCTCGAAGCCGGAGGATTCGCGGCCAAGGACTACCAAGACCCACCTCCTGCCCCATTGATCGACGCCGAAGAGTTCACTCAATGGTCTTTTTACAGAGCCATCATCGCCGAGTTCGTTGCCACACTTTTGTTCTTGTACGTCACTGTTCTCACTGTCATTGGCTACAGTAGCCAATCCGACACCAAAAACGGCGGCCAAATCTGCGGCGGCGTCGGCATTCTCGGCATTGCTTGGGCATTCGGTGGCATGATCTTCGTCCTCGTTTACTGCACTGCTGGAATTTCCGGTGAGTTTCTTTGTCCCTTCTATTGCTCTGTTTCTCTCTCTGTTCGCTCTGTTTAAAGGAACTTACCCTTTTTGTGAAACTTCTTAGGAGGGCATATTAACCCGGCGGTGACTTTTGGGTTGTTCTTGGCTCGGAAAGTGTCTCTAGTTAGAGCAATTCTTTACATGGTGGCTCAATGTTTGGGCGCCATTTGTGGGTGTGCGTTGGTGAAATCGTTCCAGAAGGCTCATTACAATGAGTACGGTGGTGGAGCCAATTCTCTCGCCGATGGGTACAGCACCGGCACGGGCTTAGCCGCAGAGATCATCGGAACTTTCGTTCTTGTTTACACTGTCTTCTCCGCCACTGATCCCAAGAGAAATGCTAGAGATTCTCACGTTCCTGTAAGTTCATTGAATTCCCCAAACTGGGGTTGGGAATTCAGCCTCATTTTTCTCGATTGAACGAACTAATATTGTTTTCAACTTGAAATTGAAGGTTTTGGCTCCACTCCCAATTGGGTTCGCGGTGTTCATGGTTCATTTAGCCACCATTCCGATCACGGGCACTGGCATCAACCCAGCTCGAAGCTTTGGAGCTGCCGTGGTCTTTAACAAAGACAAGCCCTGGGATGACCAGGTAATTTCTTCTTTTTCCATAATCCTTCTCTTCCAGGTTTTGAATCTTGTTTTATTTGATCGAGTAATTGAGGCTTATTTCTTTAATGTGAGCAGTGGATTTTTTGGGTTGGGCCGTTCATTGGAGCTGCCATTGCTGCAATTTATCATCAAATCGTATTGAGGGCAGGGGCAGTTAAAGCTCTGGGATCGTTCAGAAGTTCCACTGCTGTATGAATCTAATTCAAATCTCCATTTGTGAAGTATTTGGGGACAAAAGAATGTGAATGTTGTTTAGCAAAAATCCCAAAGGCACTGGTTTTTAAGTGTGCCTTCTATCCTTCCATTTGCTCTGTTTTCTTTTGCTTTTTTTCCCCTGTTTTTCGCCCCCAAGTTGTGTAATATTGGGCTCTGTTTTAATGCAAAGTTTGATCCAACCAAGTGGGTCAGTGTTTATGCTTAATCATATAATGTGCCATTTTTAAATTGGCACTCCTTGTTTCCCTTTTCGATTTAGATTAAGTGGAGTTAATAAGTCTAGAATTAATACACCATGTTTAAAAAAATTTGTATTTAGGACATTGAACTGCAAGATGAAATTCTTTTATATATGTGAAAAATAGTGAAAAATGAAATATAGTTGATAAATGTACAAACTTCAATAATACTTATTATTGAAGTTGAATTGTTTAATGACAACTTGAGAAGTAAGTGAACCAAACGATCTCTTAGTTTGTGCATAGAAAGTTAAAAAGGTATTTGTCTTTGTCAAAGTGAGCTAAGATGGGAATTAATGATCTATAATGGAAAGTACAAGAACGCTATAACTAAGGTTTAAAATGTCGACATTGATATAGAAATGTCGATGGAATATCGATAAAATCTCGATATTGATGAATAATTTTGAAAAACATTATAAAGAATTTAAAAATATATTATAACTATTAAATAAACATTTTTATGAGTTTTAAACTAGTTGTCATGTCTATTGCTTATATTATATATATATGATTGATATTTTGTTATTTTTTTTATATATTTCGTGGATTTCTACGATAGAATGGAAATATCAATTTATTTTTTATATCGATGTCAAACTCATGAACATGTGTAAATATCAATGGAAATATTAACATATCAACGAAAATCTAACACTAAGATTATAATTTGATATGCACTTCCATTCTGTCTATCTCGATGAAGGTTCAAATCTCCAATATCTTATAGATAATCATCCATGTCATTCAAGTACATTATCCTTGTTTACTACATGTTTATGTCATTGTTAGGTTTCAAGAATATCAAAACAGACGTGCACTAATAAATGTTTACACACTTAAAAATTAAAAACTGTTGTGAAATTGAAGAGCACAATGGCTATGGAGAAAATATAATATAATAATAATATAAATAAATAAAATAACTGAAATTATGAAAATTTAGTGAAAATTTGAATTGAATTTCTCACAAATGTGTGTGATTTCAAGATCCGCCAAATATCACTATTTATAGGCAAAATGACAAGTAGAATGTAGTCTTACATGAACACCAAGCACAAATAACTACAAGGCACATGGACAACATGAAGATTGACACATGGCTTTTAGGATACTAAGCAATGAACATCTATTTGTTTTTATAATATTTATAATATTTCCCCTTATATGCCTCATTAAAATCATAAAAGGAAAACCCCAATGGAAAAAAATCATAGTGAAGGAAAAAAGTACATATTTCATATAATATATACTCCCCAAAGAATACAATATATTTACTCCCCTCATGAAAACATCACTTAAGATCTCTAAATTGCTGCATTCCAATGTTGTGCACCAATTTTTCAAAAGTAGCAGTTAGTAATGCCTTTGTAAATAAGTTTGTCAGGTTATCTTTCGAATAAATGCGTTGTATAGTGATGTCACCATTTTCTTCAAGATCATGAATGTAGAAAAGCTTCAATGAAGTATGCTTTGTTCTATCTCCTTTAATATATCCTCCTTTGATTTGGGCTACGTAAGTTGTGTTGTCTTCATATAATATTTGTGGAAGATTTTTATTAGAAGACAAGCAATATGTTTCACGAATGTGCTAAGTCATTAATCTTAACCATACACATTCTCGACTAATCTCGTGAATTGCAATAATTTCAGCATGATTTGAGAAAATGGTTGTTATGGTCTGTTTCATCGACCTTCATAATATAATAGTTCCTCCACATGTGAACGGATAACCTGTTTGAGATCTAGCTTTGTGTGGATCAGATAAATATCTAGAATCTGCATAACCAACTAGGTCAAAATTTGATTTATTTGAATAAAACAAACTCATATTGATGGTTCCTCGAAGATAACGGAGTATATGCTTAATTTCGTTCCAATGTCTTTTTGTAGGAGAAGAACTATATCTAGTTAATAAATTTATTGGAAATGCAATATCTAGTCTTGTATTATTAGCAAGATACATAAGTGCAGCAATTAAATTAAGATACGGTACTTCAAGACCAAGAAGTTCTTCATTATCATCTCGAGGTCGAAATATACCTTTCTTCACATCTAGTGAACGAACTTCCATTGGAATGTTCAATGGATGTGTTTTGTCTATATATAATCTTTTCAAAACTTTTCCTGTATAAGTTGACTGATGAACAAATATCCCATATGCTAAATGCTCAATTTGCAAGTCAAGGCGAAATTTTGT
Source organism: Benincasa hispida (assembly GCF_009727055.1). NCBI lineage: Eukaryota > Viridiplantae > Streptophyta > Magnoliopsida > Cucurbitales > Cucurbitaceae > Benincasa > Benincasa hispida. The sequence continues at coordinate 35,757,791 of NC_052351.1, read as the reverse complement.
TTTTTTGAGATCTTTCATCTCAAATTCTTTCTTAAGATATTCTATTTCTTTTAAAAACTCTTCAAGAGTTCTAATTATATTCAAGTCATCAACATTTACAGTTATAATAGCAAATTCTGATTGTGATTTCTTTATAAAAGCACATGGACATATTGGATTATTTTGATACCCTTCTTTCAATAAATATCCATTCAGACGATTGTACCACATCCGTCCTGATTGTTTCAATCCATATAATGATCTCTATATTGAATACAATTCCTGGAAATTTGATGTATATGTTTTAGATACCTTAAATCCTCTTGGGATTTTCATATAAATATCAGTATTAAGAGATTCATATAAATAGTTGTGACTACATCTATTAGATGCATATTCAGACTTTCATATAAGTCAGACTAATTAAATATCTTAGTGCAATTACATCCACCACGGGAGAATATGTCTCATCGTAATCAATATTAGGTATTTATGAAAAATCTTGTACAACTGGTCATTGTATCTTGTGAATTTATTATTTTCATTTCTTTTTCTCATAAATACCCATTTGTACCCCACAAGTTTAGCACCTTCTGGTGTTTGGAATATGGTCCAAAAATCAGAGATTTTGAAACTGAGTGTAATTATGCCTCGATTGTTTTTTTTCCACCGAAGTCAATTTTTTCTATGTCGACATTTTTCAACAGATTTTGCTTTAGAATCCTTATTTTTAGATATAATAACAAGAGCAATATTATACGCAAAAGTGTTGTCAATAACTACATTAGTTCGATCCAACTTTTTTCTGTCATGACATAGTTTATTGAAATCTCATTATTATCTTTAGGTATTTCACCTTCTCATTAGTCATGTCAATGATTTCTCTATGGGTATTTACATCCTCAACCAAGTCTTCTTGACTATTAATTATTTTTCGTTTTCGAGGATTTTTATTTTTGGAACCCACTAGTCTACCACGCTTTTGGCGTGTTCCAGACTCATTAGTGACAACTTGTTGTATTGGGATATCAATTTTTTATGGAACATTTACAGCTAGTATATGTGACTTAGTTACTTTCTTTGCATCTATAAATGCATCTGGTAATTGATTTGCTATATTTTGCAAATGAATAATTTTTTAACTTCAAGTTCACATTGATCTGTATGAGGATCTGAACGAGATAATAATGATGCATTCCATGTAATTTCTTTTTCCAATTTCTTAATTTGTCCCCCAAATGTTGAAAATTTGTCTCATTAAAATGACAATCAACAAATCTTGCGGTAAATACAGATGAAGGAAGCTTAGCTCTCATAAGTAATGGTCTAGCAATTAACTGCAAACGTTTTTATGAATGATTCTACTAAACCATTTCGTATATGAACATGAGCTACAGGATATTCAACACTTATCCCAATTAACATACAATAATTATCAAAAGCTTAGGATGTAAATTCATCAGGATTATCAAAACAAATGGTCTTAATTGTATAATAAAGAAATTGTGCTCTTAACTTAATTATTTGATCAAGTAATCTTGCAAATGATCTTATCAAAACAAGGACTATCAAAACAAGGATTATCAAAACAAATGCAAGATTTCAACTTGATAATAAGCACACTGTTGGAGTTGATGCCCGAAATCTCGTAGGGTCCTATAGTTTGTAAACATTATTGAACAAACTCATTGTGTATTTAATAAAATATTTGATATTTTATTCATTGTTTATAAAAATATGACATTTTAGTTGCATTAACCACAAACCAATAAACTAACATCAAAGATTATCTTTGTAACTTAAACATGTATGTAGAGACATACGGGTGGATAATGTTTAAGTGATAACCTAAATGATTTGTAGTAGATGGATAAGGCTGGGTACCTTATCTTGGTGACACTACGAGTATGACCCGCTTTGTAGGTGTTACAATTGTTGTAAAGTGCTACAAATGATCTGATCTTGATCATTCATGTATTAGACATGCGAGTGGGGATATTCTATACAAAGAAGTTTGTATAAGACCAGACTACGAAATGTTTAGTCTCATTATATAACACGGTTCATAATAGAGATTTTCATTTCACCAGGTTGACCATAAGTAACATAACCTTAATCCTGAGTGAGTTGTGAACTTCTCCTACCTATGAAGGCAGTCATTTGATTTGTATGGGTGAGATTGGCCAGATCACCAACTCAACAAGCCTACCATTTTTGGGATTCGTCTGATTAGGGAGTGGGAACACAACTACACAAGATGAAATTCACTCCTTCCTCGAAGCAGGGGTAAATAGATAAATTGCTCCCTTAAAGGCTGATTCCGGGTCTGGAACAATGTGGGGCCACACCCTCTCTTGACTCGAGAGGGGTTTAGTTATAATTGGACTATGATCTATTGTTCATTAGAGGGATCAATGGTACTTAAGGAGTTAGATGTAACTACATGGACAAAACGGTAATTTGGCCTAGCTGTACTTACAACAATTTGTGAAAGGTCATCATACTGTTGATTGGTTATATCCAATGGACATAGAAATATATTTGTAGTGCGAAAAGTCGGTCTTTAATGGAGTGTCTAACAATTAACAGATGGTGAATAATTTAATTAAAGAGTTCAATTAATTATTCATGTCCCGTTGGAGCTTTAAGCTACAGGTCTATGAGGTCCTCTTGGTAGTCAATAGGATCAATTGAGAATCAGTTTTTGGATTAATTTGAATTGTTCAAATTAATAAAGAGATTTAATTATATATATGATATAATTAAGTTGTTTCAATTATATGTGATATAATTGTTATAATGTATTTGATACATTATAGCTTAAAGAGAGGAAATAAATATTTGAATGAGATTCAAACATAGTTTCTGTGAATTGGATTCATAGTTGTTAAATTTAATATAAATATGATTTATATTAACTGCCGTAATAGAGAGAAAAGAAATTATAGTTTATATTGTATATAATACAATATTAAAACTATATATTATATGTTATATTTGATATAACATATAATTTAATATATATATATATATATATATATATATGATAAGTTAGTTATCATATTTATATTTATATTATTATTATTTTGATAATAAAGAAGGGAGTTACAACTTCCTTCCCCTTCTTTTCTCTCCACCCACATAAGTGGGTGGTGGTTATATTTGGCATGTAGAAAAAGAAAAGTTCTACTTCTTCTTGGTAAGATGATCGTTTTGTGATACAGAGAGAAAAAAGACAGAAGAGTTCTGTGAGTGTGAATTGAATTTTGCTGGTGAACATTTTTCAATTCCTTCTTCCTCTCTATAAAAATTCTCTCAAATCCAAAATAGGCAGAGTCTATTACTCCTGGGTTCTCACACCGAGAATATCGAGGAAACCTTTGTGGTCATGTTCGAACTTGTTTTAGTTATTTCTTGAAGAAAGTCTTCAAGTGGTTCGTGTTCTGTTCAAGGAAAATCTTGAAGAAAGGTCTTCAAAGGTGAGGTTTCTAAAACCCATTCATTAGCATGATGTAATTTATAAATAAATGCATATCTTGTTTCTTGTTTACTGTAAAATTTATATTCAATGAAAAATGGCTTTTGCTCGATGTTGCTTCCGCTCAAGGTTCTCTTCTCACAGAGTTGCTTCACACACGTATGACCATCTATTGGATGCCTTTATTAATACCATAAAATATCTAAATGGTCCATTTGGTGGGTTAATAGGTCCACATGTATCACCATGAATTCGTTCTAAAAATGCAGGTGATTCAGTTCCCGCTTTAATCTTATGGCTCTTCAATGGGTGTCCACTGGAATTCTCAATAATTCTTCTCATCATTATAGATTCTAGATGACCCAATCTATCATGCCAAATAACAAATATATCTGGATTCATGAACTTCAGGTTCATTGTTACATGTGTTTCAATTACTCATATATGAGTATAATACAATCCAGAAGAAAAGTAGACAACTTTTCCAATATATGTTTTTCATTTGAGACAGTAGAGATAATATATAAATATTCCACATTATTTTTACTATCAGTCTCAATATGATAATCATTGCAACATATATCTTTAAAACTAAGTAGATTTCTCTTTGATTGACTGGAGAGTAATGTATTATCAATTGTAAATTTTGTTCCTCTAAGTAAAATAATATTTGCTTTTCCAAAACTTTCGATCAGGTTTGCAGAACCTGATATCATATTGACTTTTGCTTCCAGTATTATCAGTTTGGAGAAATATTTTCTATTTGTAAGTATTGTATATGTAATTGCACTGTTTGCTAGACATAGAACTTGTTTACTAATTTTTTAGTCGCCCAACATATGAAAATGATCCAGGTTTCTTCATTAAAAGAAGATAATTACAATAATAAAACAATACTTAAAATATACAAAAGTTACTAAAAAAACGAAGATAGATAAAAGAAAACAACAACATTAAGTCTAGATATTCTCAAAGTCAAAAGAAATACTTGAAGTTCCATCAACTATGCCAATATTCTCTTCAGGAGATTCAAAGAAGTCCGCCACATCCAAATTTGTCTTATGAGATGGGTCAAATATGTCATTATCCTGGTATACAAAATTTGCTTTCACATTTTTCTCTTTTTCCTTCAGGGAGGCTTGATAGAGGTCAACTAAGTGTTTTGACATACCATAGATACGTGACCAATGGCCAGTCATTTTGCATCGAAAACATTTATTTTCAACACTTTTTGAACTCTTATCTTGTGGAAATTTTCCTTCGTGATCATCATTTTGTGTGGTTCTTTTGAAATTTGAATGATTAGAATGACCATCACAAAAATAATAATTATTTCTTCCTCTATCATGTTCACAACCTCGGCCACGACTATGATCTTGATCACGATTATTAATATTCACAACATTCACTTCAGGGAATGGTGTTGTTCCAGTTGGTCGAGATTTGTGATTCTTCATCAATAATTCGTTATTTTGTTTTGCCATCAGAAGACATGAAATTAGTTCAAAATATTGTTTAAAATCTTTCTCTCGATATTGCAACCGCAGGAGCATATTCGAGACATGATAGGTAGAAAATGTCTTCTCTACATATCAACATCAATAATTTTCTCTCTCCATAACAACAATTTTGAACTGATTTTAAATAACGAAATTGTAATCATTTACTGATTTAAAATCTTGTAACCTTAAATGTATCCATTCATAACGAGCTTTAGGAAGAATAACTATTTTTTTTATGATCATACCTTTCTTTCAAAATTTTTCATAAGATATGGGGATATTTTATTGTAAGATACTCCATTTTTAATCCCTCGTGGAGATGATGATGAAGGAGAATCATAGCTTTTGCTTTGTCCTGATTGGATGTCGTTTTTTCTTCTTTAATTGTTTCTCCCAAGTTCATAGTATCCAGGTGAATTTCAGCATCGAGCACCCATGATAAATAATTATTGCCATTAATGTTAAGGGCTGCGAATTCTAATTTTGTAGGATTTATCATGACAACACTATCACAAAATATTGTACTTATATTAGAAATTTAATATGTAATAAATATGCATGTATTTAATTTATTAATTATAATAAAGAAAAAAAAATCGACCTACCTTTAGGACATACGTTCAATGATGGAAACAACAAGAACTCATGCTGATAATGTGTTGTTAAATTGAGGAGCACAATGGAGTACAACAGATATGGAGAAAATATAATATAATAATAATAAATAAATAATATAGTATAATATAATAATAAAATAAAATAACTAAAATTATGAAAATTTAGTGGAAATTTGAAGTGGATTTCTCACCAATGTGTGTAATTTTAAGATCTACAAAATGTCACTATTTATAAGCAAAGTGGCAAGTAGGATGTAGTTTTACATGGACACCAAGCATGAATAGTACAAGACAGATGGATAATATGAAGATTGATACATGATTTTTAGGACACGAAGCAATAAGCATCTATTTATTTTTATAATATTTATAATAAAAACACCATACATTTTTTCCCATTTAAGATATATACATATGTTAGCAACTATATTTTCATCTCTTATAATTAAAAGTACAAATTTGTTGTGATATATTTAATAGACATGTATGTGCAAGTATACCATATATACTTTAGAGATTAATTCATGGTATGTCTAACAAAATAGATACTACACTATTGTATTCAATTTAGTGAAAAATTTCTAGTTCTTTACACAGAGGTTTATAATATTTTCATAAATATATATTTTTGCATACAAATATTCATATTGGAAGAGAATAGTAGAAGAAAGTGAAACAATCTTAGGGATTGTTTAGAGCGTTGAGTTGAGATATGATGTATAAAGTTCATATGTCTGTGGAGTTCATATACCTATGGAGTTCATATGTCTATATTTAGGATGCAAAGTTATTTGGTCTGAGTTCATATATCTGTTTTTGAGGTGTAGAGTTGAGTTTATATATCTGGAGTATTGGTACAATTTTTTGAGTTCTAAATAATCTGCTTTTATTGATGACTATTTTGTTTTGAAACTTTTTTTTATTCAATAATTCTATTCATCTTTGTGTTAAATAAAATATGGATTGCACTTTTTTCTTTTAATTTTTTTTATTTTTTTATGTAATAAACAATAATTAACTCACTATACTTCTGGCAGAAATATGGTTAAATAAAATGAAAAACCGAAATGAAATGAAAACTTTTGATTTCTAATTTTTCTCCATGAATTTCACATCATCCTTTTCTTTTTTTTTTTTTCTTCTTGTTGTTGCTTTTTGTTTTTACTCTGTCATGATTTTTTTTTTAATCTTCCCCATAGTCTTAGCAGCCACTGGAATGCCACCATATTTCTTCAACAATTTCACTTTCAGTTCTCCAAATTTGGAGGATCATTAGAGAACAAATTTTCATTTCACCATTTCTTGCTAGAAAATGTTTCAAGAAAAAATCTCCATTTTATGTTTTTTTTGTTGTTATGCATTACATACTTTTCAACGGTATACATACTTTTCCAAATATTATTAACACTCATTTGATATGTGAATTCAATTAAATAAAAATATATTTTACAAATTTCTACGTATAAATATTGCACTTGATGTAGAAAAAATACTATTATTTGTGTGATTGACAATCCTACAACATATTTTAATAGTCATCGATCTTATAACAGTCGAAAGTGGTTGTCGAAGTTGATTATCGAAGATGATTTTTGCTGGAGTTTATAATTGGAGATGATTGTCGGAGCTAAAGTTGGTTGCATGTAGGTGGTATGGAGCTAGTCATTGAAGTTTGTCATCGAAGGTGGTTTTTGGAGCCCGAAGTTGGTCGTCGGAGTTGGTTGTGCGAAGGAGGTCATCGAAGTTGATCATTGAAGATGATTTTTGTCAGAGTTTTGTAGTCGGAGGTGGTTGTTGGAGCTTGAAGTTGGTTGCATGAAGGTGGTATTGGAGTTGGTTGCTGGAGTTTGTCATCGAAGGTGGTTGTCGATGTCTCGAGTTGCTCGCTCGAAGGTGGTTAACGAATTTGATCATTGAAGGTGATTTTTGTTAAAGTTTGTAGTTGGAGGTGGTTGTCGGAGTTGGTCATTGGAGTTTGTTTTTGGAGGTTATTGTTGGAACCTAAAATTGGTTGTTGGAGTTGGTCGCTGAAGGTGGTCGTTGGAGTTGGTCACCAAAGTTGTCATTAGATGTTGTAGGAGTCTTGAGTTGGTCGCCGGAGTTGTCATCGGAGTTGGTTCCCAGAATATGGTAGTGACAGTCACTGATAGTGGAAACATTGGAAGAATGGAGAGTTGGGGTGAGTTGGTAAAATATAGCAACTCAATTATACGAACATTTAAAGTTGGTAGACCAAACATTGAGTTGATATATTATACCAATTCAACTCAACTCATGTTGGTGAGCCAAACACCTCAAGTTACTTCACTAATTGAAAATTTTAAAAATATAGAGGTAGTACTTTATATAGCTTTTTATTTGAAATTATAACTATTCTTTTATCTTCCACTCATTTAAAATGTTCAAAAAAAAAAAAAAAAACAAACAAACAAAACTTAGGTAACAAAAACTAACCAGAGATTATAGACAGACCTCGTTTCATAACCATTTCATTTATGACTTTTTGTTCTTGAAAATTTAGTCTATTTTCTCTCTCTCTCTTTTTTTTTTTTTTTTTTTTTTTTTACTTCAATAATAGTGAGATGAAATAACAAACTTTTGATTTTTTTTTATAATGATTTGCATCTTTATTAAGTACAATGGTTAAATTCTTAACCAAATTCTAAAAATAAAAACAAGTTTTTAAAAGTTAGTTTTTTTAATTTTCAAAATTTGACTTGGTTTTTTAAATCGTTGATAAAATGCGAATAACAAAAAAGGAAATTTGGAGGTGAAAATAGACTTCATTTAAAAAAAAAAAAAATCAAATGATTAGTAATTAGGACCTATGTATTATGTTGTTTATCAATAGAGAGGTATGATAGAAAGATTTTATGATTACGCAACAATGGAGGTTTAAAAGGATTCTTGCTATGTATTAAGATTTTGGGGCATCATTTTCGTTTTTAGAAGTGAAATGTAGCATGATTCTTGCCTTTCTTCAAAAGCCTACTATTATTTTAATATATGTTATTTCTTTCTAAATAATAGGTGGCATGGAAATGGGGGGATGATTTTTGTTATAGAAGGAAAAATGTGGGCATAATTCTTGCCTCTTTTTTTTTAATAAGCATATCTAAATTTTTTTTCTCACATTAGTTATATTTTTCTTCTTTCCTTTCTAAACAATAGGTGGCATGAAAATGGGAGTATATTTGTAAATGAACTTCAAAAAATGGATATGAGTGTAAATATGGAATCCACCATTGGAACAAAAGTGAAATATTTGTCCCTAATAAAGATAAAGTCTATGTAATTTATCCCTATAGATTTACAAGATAATGTGGTATAATATTGAGATTGTGTGATAGCTGCTAGCCTACAATACAAGGGAAGTCCAATGTAGGCCAAAAAAGCCTATGCCCTACTCCATGCACCTATGTTAATAAATAATTCTTAATATTATCTTGTGTTACATCATTATTAAATGATCCTAATGTAGCTTAGTGAATAAGAATAATACCAATACTATTATAAGAAAATTTTCTTAGGTGTGTGGTCATCCATCAAGTTAACTAATTGTGTATATCTTGCTAGCTCAACAACCCTAACTGGCCTAACTAGCCAAATGGGCCACTCTCAAGTTACCATTATGCAACTAAATTATTTTCGGACTATATAAAAGTAATAAAGAAAGAGTGAAAATTTTCTAAGACGTTCATATTATAATTTTAGATTTTTTTTTTTTTTTTTTAATGTTGTGGATTTTACATCATTTTAAAGGGATTGTGAAGTAGTACTGAAATTTTCCAAAATAGAGGATCTTTTGATTTGATTAGTTTTGTGAATGAATATTAAGAACCAATAAAGCTAACTAAAAATTCTACTATTTGGCCCAAAGAAAAAAAAGGGAAAATCTTTATTTTTTAAATAATTAGATAGGTTAATAATTAAAATCTATTTGGAATACATTTTCAAGTGTTTAATTTAAAAGATAAGTTATTTTGAAATAAATTGAAGTATTTGACAACCATTTTCAAGTGTATTATAATAATTTTTTTATCAAAAGTATTGAGATAAAAACGAGTTTTTTTTTTTTTTTTTTTATTTTTAAAACACCTATTTATCTAAGTAAATCCGAACAGATGCTTAGTATATCAATAATCGATTAATGATAGATTAAAAGAAAAAACGAACTAGCTAGGTCAATCAATTAAAAACCACTTTTAAAAACTGTCCATTCTAAAACAAAATTTCAAAGTCCACATGAAAATCCCAAATAATGTTCTTTTTTTTTAAAAAAAAAAAAAAGCATTTTTGCAAGTGTCTAAACATGCATTGGTAGGTTATTTAATCCCCATTCAGTAACTATTTTATTTTTTGTTTTTTTTTAAAATTAAATCTAGGAACATTACTTCTATCTCCAAATTTCTTCATTTGTTATATATTTTTCACCTATAGTTTAAAAAATCAAACCAAATTTTGAGAACTAAAAAAAATAATCTTCAAAAAGTTGTTTTGGTTTTAGAATTTTTCTAAGAATTCAACCACTGTACTCGAAAAATACAAACTATTGTAAGAAATGGTGATGAAATAGGTTTAATTTTCAAAAAAAAAAAAAAAATAGTTACCAAACGAAACCTTAGTTATTCGTAAAATAAAAATTACGTAAGAGCCTTCTAAATTTATCCTCATGTTTTTTTACATCTTATCCAATTATTTAATCATAGTGTATCACATGACAAATTCCTTTTATCTCGTTTTTAAAAAATATTTTGCTTTTTTTTTTTCCTTCATATGATTTGAATGGAATGCATTCAAGTATTGATCTCATAAAACTATATCAAATTTTAGATTAAACTAAGTAGAAGTTAGATGAGATTTTTGGCAGGTACCATATAGTAGTATTAATAATCTTCGGAAAAAAATTCTAATACTACGTAGTATGGAGAATCATTCATATTACTTTCATTCATTGTTTGTCATATTAGTTAACATTTAATAATAATATAGAGTCTACAAAATAATTTATATATAATTTAATAACGTGTCAAATTATGAATGGAAGTTGTAAGAATTATTATACAAATTTTCTCTTAGTTGTCATCTCATACTTTTGACAAAAGTTATTACTCGTTCAAATTTCAAAAAATACATTTAATGTTTGAAGTAGGTGAGGAAAGAGGAGGATGGCCCTGTAAAAATTAATAATGTGGGATCCAATATTGTCTCTAGAATAATAAATGTTAAAAATAGGTAGACAAGCATTTAATTAAAACTCTTAAATTCATATTAATAACATTAGCATAAACTTTTAATCTAAATAATGAGAATGAAATCAACAATGTTAATGCTTCTCAAGGCATTATCTTCATAATAGACTACAAAACTCAACTAATATATCTTCAATACACAATTGTATATGAAGAATTGAACTTAATGTTTGGAAGCAATAAAAAAGAGAGGTTGAAGAAGATGATTTTGAGTAGTGAAATGTCATGGAAAATTCTCATTAAATAACCAAAATGGAATACAATGAATGGAACAACTAGCTAAATTGAGTATAGAGGAAATAAATAACAAACAATGACAGTTTTCTACCCTAACTTGAAGCTTAGGTTGGTTTGTGCTTAAAAAAAGCATTTTTAAGTAAAGAATGAATTGTTTGGTTTAAGGTTTGGTCCTGGGTAATAAACTATGAAGCACAGATACTTCATGTGAGACAAAAAATCAGTATCAGACACGTATCGGATACCGATACTTCCAGATACTTCTCAGATTCGTATCTGACACGTGATTTGACGTATCTATACTTTCAGATACTTTCCAGGTACGTATCTGACATGTGATTTAACGTATCTATTTTTGTGCTTTTTTTTTTTTTTAATGAAAAAAGACAAGTAACTCATCTAATCTTTCACAATCTAAAAATAGACAACCTATTTAAAAAGCTCACTACTTGAGTCCAAAACTAAAAGAAGAAATAAATAAATAACAAACCAAACCCTAGACTAGAATAATCTAATCTCCACATTTGAGTCCCCATGAAGTCCACCAAAATATAAATCATTTTGATATCTTCAACAACAAGTTCTTTGTTTATCTTCATACTTCTCCCTCTAATTTTCTTCTTCTTCTTTGTAATATGAGTCACTTTTCAATTGCATTTTATTAACTATTGTACTTCAACATCTTAGATATTGCTTTTTTTATATTGTATTTCAGTGTATGTATTCTATTTTGTGCTATTGTTATTAACTTGTATGCTAAATTTATCTATATCCAAGATTTTTTTAAAGAAAAAGAAAATATATCTTCAATGTATCAGTATCCTCGTTTTTTAGAAATATATATATTAAAAAAATGACGCATCCTTAGACATTTCTGTATCTTAGTTTTTTAGAAATTGATGAATCGCCGTATCCGATCGTATCCGTATCGTGTAGCCGTATCTGTGTCTATGCTTCATAGATAATAAACATCTTTAAGAATATAATAGGTGTTAAAATGAATTTAATAAAATTAATATATGCTGACATGCACCTAATTCAACTGAAAAAAATTTATATTATCAATTTTGAGATGTGAGATTCGATCCTCTCATAAATAAATTCACTATTTACTAAAAAAAAAAGTTATTAATTATCTAACATCTTCAACAAACTACCATCAACCCTTTCTTAAACAATTAAATTATTACAATTGAATCAAACAAATAACTATTTTAATTTTTTTAAAAAATAGAGTTATTCTATTAAATAGAAAATTACTTGAAATATTTTCAAATGTAGTAAAATGTCATTGTCTATTATTGTTAGTGATAGACATTAATATATGTCTATAAGTAATAGATAATAAAGTTTTGCTATATTTATAAATAAGTTGACTCATTTTACTATATTTTAGTATTGATTAAATTTTATATGATTTTCTTCATATAAGAAAAGAAACTTCAAGATATGTAAAGTCTTGATTAAGAGGTTAGATGTTCTCTCACCGGACACAAATGGTTGTAAAGAGGGGAAAAAAAAACATCTAACAAGAGGGGAAACCCATACATTTGGGAGGGTATAGATACCCTATTCAAAGGTATAAGGAATAGATTATTCCTATTCCCGAGCTTAAAAAACACTAAACCAAACAAGAAAATCCCATTCCCATTTCTTAAATATATTAATTTACCAATTCAACTTCATAAATTCATAACTCTCCTCTGCTTTCAACAACAGGAGAAGCAATGTCTAAAAATGTTGATGGCAGAAGCAATGGCAAGGACTACCAAGACCCACCTCCCGCCCCCTTCATCGGCGCCGGCGAGTTCAACCAGTGGTCGTTTTACCGAGCCATTATCGCCGAGTTCGTTGCCACGCTTCTGTTCTTGTACATTCTTGTTCTCACTGTCATTGGCAATTCCCACCTCTCCGCCCTGAAGATCTGCGGCGGCGTCGGCGATTTGGGCATTTCCTGGGCTGTCGGCGGCATGATCTTCGTCCTCGTTTACTGCACCGCTGGAATTTCTGGTGAGTTTAGTTTTCTTATATTGCTTTGTTTCTCTCTCTGTTTCTCTCTCTGTTAAATCTGTAAGAATTACTCTGTTTTGTTTATCTCTGCAGGTGGGCATATTAATCCGGCGGTGACGTTTGGGATGTTGTTAGCTCGAAAGATCTCTCTAATCAGAGCTTTGTTTTACATTTTTGCTCAATGTTTGGGCGCCATTTGTGGGTGTGCGTTGGCTAAATCATTACAAAAGACTTATTACGTTCAGTACAATGGTGCAGCCAATGTGGTCGCCGATGGGTACAGCATTGGCACCGGCTTAGCCGCAGAGATCATCGGAACTTTTGTTCTTGTTTACACTGTCTTCTCCGCCACTGACCCCAAAAGAAACGCTAGAGATTCTCACATCCCTGTAAGTTAGTTTAATTACAGGTTCATAATCTGTTTTTCATCATTCAATTAACTAATCAAGTTTGAACTTAATTAAAAACCAAAGGTTTTGGCACCACTCCCAATTGGTTTCGCGGTGATTATGGTTCATTTAGCCACCATTCCGATCACCGGCACTGGCATCAACCCGGCTCGAAGCTTTGGAGCTGCAGTGATCTATAACAAAGCCAAGGCCTGGGATCATCAGGTAAATTTTCTCCCCCAATTCTTCTCTTTTTTATGCTTTTGTATCTTTGTTTTAGAAAAAAATGAAGCTTATTTCCTTTTTGTTTATGTCTTTTTGGTTTTGAACAGTGGATCTTCTGGGTTGGGCCATTCATTGGAGCTGCCATTGCTGCAATTTATCATGTTGTTATTATAAGGGCAGGGGCAATTAAAGCTCTGGTTTCCTTCAGAAGTTCTTCTGCTTTATAAATCTCATCCAAATCTTGTTTGTAAAAGAGAGAGAGAGAAAACAAAAGAGTGAACTTTCTTCATCAGCTAAATTTCCCAAGGCACTCTGCTTTATATGTAATTCTGAATTTTCTTTTGTTTTAAAGTAATCAAGTGGGTTATGTTTATGCTTAATGTTCACCATTCTTCTTAATTTGAAGATACAATAGATAAGTAAATCAGATCAAATCTAATATACGCTACATTGAGAAGCTGCAAAAAATATTTCTCCAGATACAGAGAAATGAATGTGATTATGTAAACAATCTTTGTTGGTTGATTTGGTGATGAGAGAATTAATGAGAGGGTTGCCTTTTTATAAGGGTATATTTAATAAGACCATGTGATTCATACCCATAATTCTGTTTCTTTCTCCTCTTATTTATATCATAAAAAATAATGTGATTTCGAGTGTTCGAGTCGGTCTTTATTTGAACTCACTTGCTAGACAAAATCTCTCACAAGTGTGATGTTTAGGTTAACATGCTCTAATGTTTAAATGGGCTCAAGTGGTGTGGAGCTGAACACAATATATGCAAGAGATATCCCTAACTCAATAGATTAATTGGCCTATAACAAATAATAATACAAAAAATAGACATTAGGGTAACCCTTGAAGTGGTTGAGGAAAGAGGATGCTCGTATATGCTATAATAATTATGTGGGACAAATGTCTATGATATGAATACAAAAATGTGTCTTAGAAAAGTATCAAATACCTACGGTATTAAATTTTTGTTGACATGTCTGACATTTTTGCATTTCTATGAGTTTGACATCGACATGAAGGGAAATTATTGCTTCAATTACATCGAAAAAAACTATGAAACATTAAAAAAAAGCAACAAAATGCCACTTATATGAATATAACATAAACAAAAACATTTTTACTTGTTTAAAAAACATAATACGTTTATTTTATAATTTAAATAATTTTTTTATTTTCTTGTTTTCATAACTTTTAAAAATATTAATTGATAACGATATTTTATTGATATTTTAGGTGACATAAGTTGAATTTGATATTTTCATCCACGTTGATATTTTACACCTTGCAAACATGGTTGTTGATATACATCATTAATGCTTCATTCAAATTACTTTGTTCTCCTCCTTTGTTTTAAATAAACTTTTTTTTTGGTTTTGTAGTTTCATACGAGTAATATAAATATAACTAAAGCAAATTTCTAAAGTATTGTTTGATAATCGACGATTGATTTTATATTTGTTGAATAAGAAATTTTGAACTAATCACAAATCGCCAAATCATTTCTCAAATTAATGACGAAATTACAAACAATTAAATTTGGGATCAATTAAAGGGTGACATGTGTCCCAAATTGACATTGAAGACATAAATTGGCAAATCCGATAATATCACGTGTTTTCATCATGACCGTTGGATTGAATATAATTAATTTGGTTTAATTTGATATTATTATTTAGGTTAAAGTCCACTTAAGCACAAAAATAGGCTTAATTTAGTCCAAATGCCAAATAAGGCAAGTCCAATTAATTGAGTCCAAGGGTCAAGTGTATGGACCAACAAAGTCTAAGCTCACAAAGCCCACTAGAGAACTCTATAAATAGAGGAGTTCTCTTAATTTGTGAGGGGCAGAAAATTCTGCACTTCAGAGAGGCCAGAGAGAATTCTCCCAACAATCAGAAGACTCATAGACTCTGGAAGTTGAACACTTCTTGAAGATATAAAGATTCTTTCAAGACTTAAACTTCAAGAACATCACGTGCTCCACTTCCCCAAGTCAAGCGTACGCATTCGATTGAGGGAGAATCAAAAGATCGAGTACTAGAGATCGAATTACCCGCATTAAATCTACATCAACACAAGTCCAACTTCACAAAACATGTTTCTCCAGGAATCTCGTGCGAACAAATTGGCACGCTCAGTTGGATCTTTCTACCTCTCATCTCTCTCAACATTTAAACAAGCCAATGACACTAAAGAAAGCTGCATCTAAAGCATCTGTTGCAAGTGACTCTTACATGAGACCTGTTACCTACAATCATTTGAAGGGGACCATGCAAGAACAAGTGTAAGGTTCCATCATCGTACATAGAATTCTTAAACATTTAACTGAATCTCCAAAAGGCAGGATTTTCATCCAGGAAAAAGTAATTAAGTACGTGTAGTGAGTGATACATCTGAAATGTAAGAGAAGGAACATTTTCTCAGTGTTATGACTATATGCATTCAGGTTGTAACACGGTTAACACATAGAAAGTTGGAGAAATCTATTAATGGTAAGCCAGAAAAAGAGCAAGCAAATATGTTAAGTATGAAACGCTGGGTTCTCAGGTGAAGTAGGAACAAGTTAACACCTAGAGAGAGGAGAGGATTCCATGCGTTGGAATTGTTAGGCACCGTGCAACTAGCTTGGTTGAATGATGCGGCCAACGGCCCAAGGAGGGGGCATCGTGGCTAAGTATAGCCAATGATATGTAGGCTTTATGCTACCAACTTTGTATACCATTGTTGAGGGCTAAGCTGACGAATGATGCGGCAAACGATCATGCGCTAAAGGGAGAAGTCTTGGATGGCCGCAAGGCCATACGATAAAACTTAAGCCGAGAAATTTAGCTTAATTAACGAGTAAATAAACTAGGTGGCAGCCTCGTAAACATCAATAAAGGGATAAGCTTACCAGGTGGCAATTAATTAAGCAAACGCTTCATGCAAACCCAAGTATAAATAGGCTTAACCAAGAAGGAGACTATTTTGCCAAAAAGTGAAGGAGTATTGTTGCCATCTGAAGATTTTGAAAGTTGAAGAACTTTCAGCCATCTAAGAAGAATTTAAGGGATTTTTGATCGATTCTAGAGGAAATGATGCTCAAATTCTAAGGTAAGCAAAAGTTAAGATGTTTATGAGCATTTTCTTTAAAAGGAGTTTAGTTAAATGAATGCTGAAATTAAAGTTATGAAATCGGGAAGTTTGAATTTGGAACGATGTTGTGGATGAATAAGCAGGCAGCTGCATGCGAAGAACAAGCAAGCAACTAACGTAGTGATGTTATGCATTAACGCATACAACATAGCCAGTTCATAACAAAGGCGTTTAAAGTACGTCACATAGTAAACGTTCATCACATAGATTGGAAAGTGTTTTAGCATTTACCTGAGCACCTTGATAAATGACTCCCAATTGTTAGTCAAATTATAAGGTAAGATGGTTAAGGATAGCCGATGCATTAAGAATGGTTTTGATGCGTTGAACTTAGTTATGATGTGATGACTATTAGCATACGTAACAATAAACTATGCGTTAAGCTCAAAGGGGAGTTAAGTATATTGACCAAGGGACCTTTCCTTTTTAGGGCAACTGCAAATAGGAGAGGTGCATAACCCCATTTGATAAGTAGCTTAAGATAGTGAGTAACAAGTTTTAATAAATTTTTTCTAACGCAAGTTTTATGAATGATTCCCAACGCATAAGCATTTCATATGAAGTTATTATATCATGATTTTCTCCAATGCATGCCTTAAGATGAATGTTGGTCGCATGTTTCATGTTTTTAAATGATGAAGTTATTTAAGAGTTTAGCATGCATTTACCATTAAGCCTATGCCATGTCTTATTGCATGATGAAATTAATCAAGTATACTCCATGTTTTCAAGGCACTATGCGTTGATATGTAACCATGTGGTATGATTATTTAAAATATGCATATTTTTTATATGTTCTTAAATGTTTATGCCTACAAACCCTATTCCAATGTTGGTACCGAAGGTATGGTAAGGTACCTAGCTTATAATGATGTAGGGATCCTAGACACCGAAGGTATGGTAAGGTGATCAAGACCCAATCCAGCTCTACATGCAAGTATGACTATGGTATCAATGTTGATGAGATCGAGCAAAAGTGATCGCTCTCAACTAAGGCTAATAGGGATTGAGCAAAAGGGCTCTCCCATAAGTTCAGACAGCGAAGAAAAAGAGTTTCAGAAAGATGCTAATAAATTATTTTAGGGTTTTTATATGATGTACTCTTATGATTTCAATTCCATTTAAAAAAAAAAACCTTGATTATGATTTAATAAATGTTTCTTGATAAGCATTTTTATGTCGATTATGATTTAAAGTATGTTTTACTTAAGATAGTCACCCACTCGGCTTTCTAGCTCACTCTTAAAGATGTTTTCCTCCCTAGGTAACGGTTGATGTCCCGAGGTCTAGTAGTTCTACCAATCAGTCACTTCTCAGACCCTCAAGAAGAGTGTTGTTTAGGTGGCTCATTATGTTCTGTTATTTGTTTTATGTCCATGTTGGGGGGGGGCAGTGTAGAGTTTGTGTGGTATTTAAATTCAGTTCTTGAATCTGTTATGTATGTTAATGTTGATACTTCTGGGTAACAGTAAATTATATATTTAAAGTTGTTGGAATTATGTGTTAGAATTATAAACTGTTAAACAGATTTAACAAGTGTTAAGAATACAAGTTTTCAAGAGTATGTTGGACAGTGGTTGTCATAAGAGGATCGACAATTGTTGTCTTAAGAAGGGTAATCTGGGGAGGGGGAGCGGGTGTGACAAGTTGGTATCAAAGCATAAGATTTTGGGCAGTAGAGTCATGTATTAGAATAGAAGCATATGAATACTGTTATGAGCCTAATAATGCATATGTGACAGACCAACTTGGTAGTTGGTTGAAAGGGATTGTGACCCTACCAGAGATCTCGTAGTTCAAAGAGATCCATAGTTAGTCAGAGGACCAATAGTGCAAGAAGCTACATCAGAGGGAGAGTCTAGTACCGCTCAAGTCAGATTCGATCCTCAGATGGAGGATAGAGTCTTTGATAGAATTTCTTAGAGATTAGCAACTAGTGTAGGATCTGTATCGACGGATCCTGAGAAAAAGTATGGTATTGTAAAAATAAAGGAACTGGGTGCCACTGCTTTCGAAGGCACTATTGACTCCATAGATGCTGAGGTGTGGTTGATTTAGTTAGAGAATTGTTTCCAAGTAACTAGATGGCTAGAAGACCGTAAGGTCAAATTAGTAGTATTTTTGTTACAGAAACAGGTAGAGCAATGTTGGAAAGTGATAAACTCTCGAAGAAACAGATCAGAAGATATGTCATAGAGGAGTTTAAAAGAATTTTTTAAGATAAATATTATCCATTTTCATATTGTAAGGCGAAGAGGAACGATTTTTTGAAGCTTTTTCAAGGTAGTATGATAGTTTCTTAGTACGAACAGAAGTTACCGAGCTATCCAGGATGCTTCTACAATCGTAGCCGAAGAGAAAGATAGATATAGACGTTTTGAGAGTGGTTTGAAGAGGGAGATACGAACTCCTATTACTACTACAGTTAACTGGACTGATTTTTCTCAGTTAGTTGAGACTGTCATTCGAGTGGAGGAAAGTTTGATAGAGGACAAACAAGATAGGGAAGTCACCAGAGGGGAAAAGAGAAAATTTATGCCTGGAGAGTCTGACAAGAGAGATTTTAGGCCTCGTTTTAGTGGGCCAGTGACCTTTCAGGGTAGTACAGTTGGCAATTAGTTGAAGAAAGTAGATAAGTGTTGGGTTTAATGTCCTATAAACTCGTAGTTTGTAAATCATTAAACATATTCTATTTCCAATAAAGACGTTATTGAGGTTATTCAGTAAAAGATGTTATTGAATATGTAAGTTGCGAATATCTAACCTAAATCCAATAAACTAAGATCCTTGGCTATAACATGAATACTCGAACTATATGTAGAGACATTTCATAGGATCAAGTTCAAGTATATAGCCAAAACTGTCTATAGTATAAGGATAGGGTTGGGTACCTTATCCTGGGGACACTATGGACGTAGCCCACCTTGTATTAAGTACAAACGATGAGATCCTAAATCGTTCGTGTAGAGACATGTGAGTGGGAGCGTCCTATGCAATGAGTTTGCATAAGACAGGACCCCGAAATTAGTCACTTTCTCTTTATAATGCCATTTACTAAAGAAACTGACTCTTTCGTAAGATGACCTAGGTAACTCGATCTTAATCCTGAGCTAACTATGAACTTCTGTTTATACGAGATTATCCTTTGATTTGCATGGGTGAGAGTGGCCAGACATCGCCGACTCAACAAGCCTATCATTTTGGGGATAAGATCGGATAGATAACTGGAGACATAGTCTCGCAAGACGGAATTCGCTCCTACCCATTTCAGGGATAATAGAGAGGTTATTCCCTTAAGTACTAACTTCAGGACTTGAACGAGGGGCCCCACCCTCTCCTTGGCCCGAGAGGGACTTAGGTTTGATGGTTGGACCACAAACCGATTGTTCAATAGAGGATTAGTGGAACTTAAGGAAAAAGAAGTACTATAGGGGTAAAACGGACATTTGACCCAGCTATAGCTACGAACAACCTGTGAAGGATCGACTTATTGAACATGGTTATATCAAGTGGACAGAAATATATCTACCGTGAGGGGAGTGCAACTACTGGGTTATAGTAGAGTGTTCTCCGTAATTAACGAATGTTGGTTAGCTTGGTTAATGAGATTAGTTGGTTAACCTCGAATCGTTGGAACCCATGATCTGTATGTCCATTAGGTCCCCTACTAGTTCATATCGAAATAAAGCCTAGAACAATTAGATAGGAAACTTTGAATCGTTCAAAATCGGGAAAGGGTATTATCGTCAATTGTGTTTAACACAATAATTTAATTATGAATTGAATTATTAAATGAGAGATAAAGTATTTAAAAGTGTTTTAAATACTGTATACATGAATAAGGATTCATATATAATGGATTGCACAAGGTTAGAATGATTAATTGGATTAATCATATGAAATTAATTGAAAAAGTTTCAAATTAATTACCAAAAACTAATTTCAATTTAGAATTGAAATTAAAATTAAAATGCAAGCTAAAATCACATTTTGGATCAAGGATAGTGGATTTGTTGGAATCCCACTTATGCATGGTAATTCCAACTGGAAAAACAACTCATCCATGCACTCTTCCATGTAATGTTACATGAACACCTATAATCGACTATAGCTTGGATCTGCATCATATGTCTTGCATCTTGAGGCTTCTTGATGCATGGATTCACTCTATAAGTAGAGGTAGAATCAGATTGAGAGCTGAAGACAACTATTTTCCATACTGTTATGCTGCTGGAATTTGGTCTCAAACTCACCTACCTTCATATATCTCTCTAAAGCTTGAACCTTCAAGCATTCCCTTCCCATTCCCTATCTCTATAGACTCCCACAAGTCGTTCTTGACCCGGAGTGCATGAAGTCTCACGGTATGAACTCGTAGAACGGTTAAGAGCTAAAAGTACCATTACATTCTCTCCAGTTGAAGTTGTTCTAAACGGTTAGGGTATAAAAAACTAGCGATAACATTTTGGCTAACTAAATATATCCTAAGTCTAGATGATTCATCCGAGTTATAATTTTTATACTGGATTTTTAACCTACGATGTCTAGGTAATAAACAAATTTTATTATCTCACACCGCTCACGCATGCTCATAAAACCGGTTTAACCTAACTCAGACGTCAGCTCGATCTTCAGGTAATAGTTCCGTGAACCGTCAACTTAAATACCTTCAACCTTAGTCATTTTATCTGACTTTTTGTCAAGATCTTGTCGGGTGAGTTTTCTTGTAACTTCGGTTTTACAAGATATCGACCTATTCGAATCTAATTGAAATCGATCGAAATTTGGATTCAAATTAACCCTATGTGAGCATGCACCTTATCTTTGTTATAGATTTTAGATTTCTATCTCAATTTATAACAATTATAAAAACAATCTATAACAAGCCTAATTTGAATATAACATTTATAATCAAACTAAAGAAGTTTCATGCTTCATGCTTTGTATATTTTCTCTTTTAATTAATATAACTTTTATATCAATTAATCAATTTTGAAAATAACCATTCAAGCATGCATCTCCCTAAATTAATACAACATTTATATTAATTTCATGAAACTTTATACATGCATTTAATTAATATCATAACTCTTATAACATATTAATAATGCATGATTCATGCTTTCCTATGGTGGGATTTTAAATCTAAAATGACATACATTATGCACATAAAATATTATTTAATAATGCATAATTAATTAAGTTAAACTAAAGTGAATTGGCAAGCCCCGAACCATTCGAACCGACCAGAACGGCCCTGGATTGCTTGAACCGGACCATTTTGCCTTTAAGTGAAGAACACACTTGGGCTGGAACTAAAAAACAGCATGCTGGAATTTTTGGCCAGCTTTGAACAGTCTTCGAATTTCTTCAATTGACGGCCTAAATGGACTTTATTGACTCTCAAAATTTACAGACTCCATATGAACAACATTAATGCCATAAACATGTAGGCAATTACAATTAATTCCAATGAATTGAGCGAGAATTAAATTCAATCTCGAAACCAATTTTCTTTAGTTTCTACACAGTTTCATCATATGAAAAGCTACCCACCAAGCTAAAATTAATGGATGTTAGGTGCCTTAATCATGCTCTGATACCATTGAAGGTGTTCATATAACACATGCAGAAGCAATTTTAGGATCGGAGGCACTTAACTACATCAATTTTAGAAAATGAAAGCATGTTGTCCAAATACCGTAAACAGAGAGTAGAATTTGTACCAACTTTTTGGAGACCGATTCAGCAACTCCCTTTGATTCCTTTGCTCACGAACTGGTGTGTGGACCACCTCTAGTGTCTTCC
>NC_052351.1:35572589-35734759 GCF_009727055.1 Benincasa hispida | reverse complement strand
TAAAGTAGTAGATAAAACTAGTACATCTGGTCAGTCACATCCTTCTCAAGAGTTGAGAATGCCTCGACGTAGTGGGAGGGTTGTTCATCAGCCTGACCGTTACTTGGGTTTAATAGAAACACAAGTCGTCATACCTGATGACGGTATAAAGGATCCATTGACCTTTAAAAGGCAATGAATGATGCAGATAAGAACCAATGGATTAAAGCCATGGATCTCGAAATGGAGTCAATGTACTTCAATTCGGTTTGGGAACTTGTAGAGTGACCGGATGGGGTAAAACCTATTGGTTGTAATTGGATCTACAAAAGAAAACGAGACCAAGCTGGTAAAGTCCAAACCTTTAAAGCTCGACTTGTGGCAAAGGGTTTTACCCAGCGGGAAGGAGTGGATTTTGAAGAAACCTTTTCCCCTGTTTCCATGTTTAAGTCGATTAGAATACTCTTATCTATTGCCACATTTTATGATTATGAAATATGGCAAATGGATGTCAAGACGACCATTTTGAACGACAATCTTGAAGAGATTATCTATATGGCTCAACAAGAAGGATTCATAGTCCAAAGTGATGAGCAAAAAGTTTACAAACTTAAACGATTCATTTATAGGTTAAAACAAGCATCAAGATCTTGTAATATACGTTTTAACACTGCGATCAAAACGTATGGTTTTGAGCAGAATATTGAAGAACCTTGTGTTTACAAGAAAATCGTCAAATCTACTGTAGCTTTTCTAGTTCTATACGTAGATGATATCCTACTTATTGGGAATAATTTAGGATTCCTGTCTGACATAAAATAATGGTTAGCGACAAAATTCCGAATGAAAGATTTGGGTGAGGCTCAATTTGTTTTGAGCATTCAAATCATTAGAAATAGAAAGAACAAAACGCTAGCACTGTCTCAAGCATCATATATCGACAAAATATTGGTAGGATATTCGATGCAAAACTCCAAGAAAGAGTTATTACCTTTTAGGCACGGGGTTCACCTGTCAAAGGAAAAAAGTCCTAAGACACCTCAAGAAGTTGAGGAAATGAGATGCATTCCCTATGCATCAGCAGTTGGTAGTTTAATGTATGCCATGTTGTGTACCAGACCCGACATATGCTATGCCGTGGGAATTGTCAGCAGATACCAGTCCAATCCTGGACATGTACATTGGACTGCCGCTAAGAATATTCTCAAGTATTTAAGGAGAACGAGGGATTTTTCGCTCGTGTATGGTGCTAAGGATCTGATCTTTACAAGATACACTGACTCAGATTTTCAGACCGATATAGATGCAAGGAAATCAACATCGGGATCTGTTTTCACTCTAAATGAAGGAGCAGTAGTATGAAGAAGTATTAAACAAGGTTGCATTGCTGACTCTACCATGGAAGCAGAGTACGTAGCCACCTGCGAAGCAGCAAAAGAGGCAGTATGGCTAAAAAAATTCCTAACAGAGTTGGAAATCGTTCCAAATATGCAACTGCCTATCACTCTCTATTGTGATAACAGTGGAGCAGTTGCAAACTCTAAGGAACCTCAAAGTCACAAGCGAGGAAAGCATATCGAGTACAAATATCATCTCATCAGGGAGATCGTGCAACGAGGAGATGTGATCGTCACGCAGATTACTTCGGAGCACAACATGGCTGATCCATTTACAAAACCCCTCATAGCTAAAGTTTTTTAGGGTCACCTAGTAAATCTAGAACTACGAGCTTTGATAGACTAGGGCAAGTAGGAGAAATTTAAGGGTATGGTTGATGCCCTAGTTTATTTCCTTTATGTATATTATCTCTCACACTTAACTTCCTGCACCCCACTAGAGTTTCTAGTCCAAGTGGGAGTTTGTTGGGTTTAATGTCCTATAAACTCGTAGTTTGTAAATCATTAAACATATTTTATTTCCAATAAAGACGTTATTGAGGTTATTCAGTAAAAGATGTTATTGAATATGTAAGTTTTGAATATCTAACCTAAATCCAATAAACTAAGATCCTTGGCTATAACATGAATACTCGAACTATATGTAGATACATAGGATCAAGTTCAAGTATATAGCCAAAACTATCTATAGTATAAGGATAGGGTTGGATACTTTATCCTGGGGACACTATGGACTTGGCCCACTTTGTATTAAGTACAAACGATGAGATCCTAAATCATTCGTGTAGAGACATGTGAGTGGGAGCGTCCTATGCAATGAGTTTGCATAAGACAAGACTGCGAAATTAGTCACTTTCTCTTTATAATGCCATTTACTGAAGAAATTGACTATTTCATAAGATGACCTAGGTAACTCGATCTTAATCCTGAGCTAACTATGAACTTCTGTTTATACGAGATTATCCTTTGATCTGCATGGGTGAGAGTGGCCAGACATCGCCGACTTAACAAGCCTATCATTTTGGGGATAAGATCGGATAGATAGCCGGAGACATAATCTCGCAAGACGGAATTCGCTCCTACCCATTTCAGGGATAGTAGAGAGGTTGTTCCCTTAAGTACTAACTCCAGGACTTGAACAAGGGGCCCTACCCTCTCCTTGGCTCGAGAGGGACTTAGGTTTGATGGTTGGACCACAAACCGATTGTTCAGTAGAGGATTAGTGGAACTTAAGGAAAAAGAAGTACTATAGGGGTAAAACGGACATTTAACCCAGCTATAGCTACGAACAACCTGTGAAGGATCGACTTACTGAACATAGTTATATCAAGTGGACGGAAATATATCTACCGTGAGGGGAGTGCAGGTACTGGGTTATAGTAGAGTGTCCCCGTAATTAACGAATGTTGGTTAGCTTGGTTAATGAGATTAGTTGTTTAACCTCGAATCGTTGAAGCCCATGATCTGTATGTCCATTAGGTCCCCTACTAGCTCATATCAGAATAAAGCCTAGAACAATTAGATAGGAAACTTTGAATCGTTCAAAATCGGGAAGGGTATTATCGTCAATTGTGTTTGACACAATAATTTAATTATTAATTGAATTATTAAATGACAGATAAAGTATTTAAAAGTGTTTTAAATACTATATACATGAATAAGGATTCATATATAATGGATTGCACAAGGTTAGAATGATTAATTGGATTAATCATATGAAATTAATTGAAAAAGTTTCAAATTAATTACCAAAAATTAACTTCAATTTAGAATTGAAATTAAAATTAAAATGCAAGCTAAAATCACATTTTGGATCAAGGATAGTGGATTTGTTGGAATCCCACTTATGCATGGTAATTCCAAATGGAAAAACAACTCATCCATGCACTCTTGCATGTAATGTTACATGAACACCTAAAATCTACTATCGCTTGTATCTCCATCATATGTCTTGCATCTTGAGGCTTCTTGATGCATGGATTCACTCTATAAGTAGAGGTAGAATCAGATTGAGAGCTGAAGACAACTATTTTCCATACTGTTATGCTGCTGGAATTTGGTCTCAAACTCACCTACCTTCATATATCTCTCTAAAGCTTGAACCTTCAAGCATTCCCTTCCCATTCCCTATCTCTATAGACTCCCACAAGTCGTTCTTGACCCGGAGAATAGTAGGGAAGACACTAGAGGTGGTCCACACACCGTTCGTGAGCAAAGGAATCAAAGGGAGTTGCTGAATCGGTCTCGAAAAAGGTTGGTACAAATTTTGCTCTCTGTTTACGGTATTTGGACAACATGCTTTCATTTTCTAAAATTGATGTAGTTAAGTGCCTCCGATCCTAAAATTGCTTCCGCATGTGTTATATGAACACCTTCAATAAGGATCCGATCAGATAGTTGGGGGATCTAGATCAGGACGTCTGGAGAATCAGTGGCTAGTACGAGTAAGAAGCCCCGATGTAGTAGATGTGGCAAATTTCATGCAAGCCAGTGTTATGAGGGACAAATGTCTGCTATCAGTGTGAACAGCCTGGACATTACAGGAGGGAATGTTCCTAGTTAAATTCAGAGGCATAGACTGAGCAGAAAGAAACATCCCAAATAGTGGTGTAGCCTAAGACAGGCAAGGTTTATGCCATGACCCAATAGGAGGCTGAGGATGCACCAAATGCCGTTATTGGTGCGATCTTTATTCATGATAGACCTGCACATGTTTTATTTGATCCATGAGCGACTCATTCATTTATTTCTAGCATGTTTACATTAAATATTGATAGGGTGCTATAAACCATGCTTGCGAAGTTAGTTATTTCCACTTCTGTTGGTGATGCGCTGGTAGTTAATAATTATTATAGAAACTGTGTCTTCGCAGAGGAACAATATATGGAGATTTATTTGATTCCCTTAGAACTATTAGAGTTTTATGCTATTTTGGGAATGGACTTCCTATTTAAATATCATGCATCTGTTGATTGTCATAAGAAAGAAGTGATATTCAAACCACCAGATTAGGCAAAATTTTTTGCAGGGGAAAAGAAAATTTTTTCTACTTGTCTGATTTCAGTAATTAAGGCTAGAAAGCTACTGAGTAAAGATTGTACAACATATTTAGCCCATGTAACAGTTTCTTCACAAAAGAAAATAAGACTAGAATATGTTCCTGTGGTGCAGGAGTTCCTTGATATATTTCCTAAAGAGTTATCAGGGTTACCACCTAATAGAGAGGTGAAGTTTACCATAGATTTGATACCAAGAACAACACCTATCTCATAGGCATCATACAGGATGGTTACAACTGAGCTAAAGGAATTGAAAGCTCAACTGCAAGAATTAGTAGATAGGGCTACATTAGGCCCAGTGTCACATTGGGGAGCACCAGTTTTATTTGTGAAGAAGAAAGATGACACACTGAGATTATGTATTGACTACAGGTAATTGGACAAGGTAACTATACGGAATAAGTATCCGTTACCTCGTATTGATGACCTATTTGATCAGCTGAAGGGAGCAATAGTGTTTTCAAAGATTGATCTGAGATTAAGCTACCACCAGTTGAAGGTTAGGGAGTCGGATATCCCTAAGACAACGTTTCGAACCAGATATGAACATTATGAGTTTTTGGTTATGCCATTTGGCCTAATTAATACCCCAACAGTATTTATAGATTTAATGAACATGATATTTCATTCATAGTTAGATCACTTTGTGATTGTTGTTTTTATAGATGATATCCTGGTGTATTCAGATAACAAAGGGGAACATGCCTATCTGAGGATAGTATTGCAAACACTACGTGAAAATCAGTTATATGCTAAGTTTAACAAATGTAAATTTTGGTTAAATCAGGTAGTATTTCTAGCACATGTAGTGTCTGCAGCAAGAGTCAGTGTTGATCATCAGAAGATTGAAGTTGTGGTTAGGTGGGAATAACCTACCTCAGTAACAAAGGTACATAGTTTTTTGGGCCTGACAGGTTAGTACAGGAGGTTCGTGGAGGTTTTCTAAAAACTAGCCCTTCCATTGACCAATCTGACCAAAAAGGATGCTAAATTTGAATGGACAAATAACTATGAACGAAGTTTCCAGGATTTGAAGCAAAGATTGGTAACTGCGCCAATCTTAATTCTTCGAGTGTCGGGAAAAGAGTTCAAGATTTACTGCGACGCAACTAGATAGGGATTGAGATGCGTGTTGATGCAAAATGGTAAGGTTATAGCTTATGCTTCCTGGCAGCTGAAGAAACATGAAGGTAATTGTCCTACTCATGATCTGGAATTAGCAGCTATTATACTAGCATTAAAAATATGGAGACATTACTTGTATGGTGGGAAGTGCATATCTTCATAGATACTAAGAGTTTGAAATATATATTTGATCAAAAGAAGTTAAATCTGAGATAGAGACGAAGGATGGAGTTAATCAAAGATTATGATTGCACAATTGCTTACCATCCAAGTAAAGCTAGGTAGCTGATGCTTTGAGAAGGAAGTCCAGTTGTTCTAGAGACATGTTGAATTCTTTAAGGGGAAGGTTATTACAAGAATTCAAAGGAGCCAACACAGCTTTGACAGTAAGTCATTTGGGGGAAATGATAGCTCATTTCTAGGTAAGACCTACACTAGTAGATGATATCGACAGGGCTCAAATGACAGATGATAATCTTAGTAAGTTGATTAAAGAAATTAAACAATAGCAGAGGTTGGATTTTATGTTAAGTTCGGATGAAGCGTTAATGAAGGATAACAGTTTATGTGTTTCTAACGATGAGCTGTTGAAAAATGTTGTGTTAGAAGAGGCTCATGAGCCAGCCTATGCTATGCACCCATGTAGCACCAAGATGTATAGGACCTTGAAGAACTCTTATTGGTGGCCGAGAAAGAATAAAGATATAGCCAGTTATGTAGATAGTGTTGGGTTGTATATCCTAAGACTCGTAGTTTATAAAGTTAAACATTTTCTATTTTTCAATAAAGATGTTATTTTACATTTATTCAATAAAGTTGTTGTTGAATATGTAGATTGCACTTGAGATTGAATCCAAGAGACTAAGATCAATGGTTATCATATGAGTACTTGAACTTTATGTGGAGACATAAAGATTGATCAAGTTTGAGAAAATAGCCAAAACATAGTATATGAATAAGGTTGGGTGCCTTGTTCTGGTAACACAATCGGATGCGGCCCAATCTGTAGTTGTTACAATTTATTAGAAGGTGCTACAAACGAAGTGATCCTGATTCGTTCATGTATTGACATAAGGAATGGGGGCATCCTATGCAATGAGTTTGCATAAGATTGGACCAAGAAATAAGTCACTCTTACTTTATAACGTTGTTTACTGTTTAAAATTGACCATTTTGCATAGATGACCTAGGTAACTTGATCTTAATCTTGAGTTAACTATGAACTCCTATTTATTCGAGATTATCCTTAAATTTGCATGGGTGAGGGTTGGCTCAACAACGTTGATTCAATAAGCCTCTCATTTTAGGGATAAGACCAAGTAGATAACTGGGGACATAGGGTGCAAGATGAAATTCATGCCTACCCGATTTAGGGATAGGAGAAAGGTTGTTCTCTTAAGTGTTGAATCCAGGTCTTAAACAAAGAGTCCCGCCCTCTCATTGGCCCGAGAGGGATTTGGTTTAGTGATTAGATCACAAACTAATTGTTCATTAGAGGATCAGTGGAACTTAATGAGTAAGATATACTTTCGGGGGTAAAACAACATTTGACCCAACCATTATTACGAATAACCTGTGAAGGGTTAACTTACTAATTATGGTTAAATCAAATGGATACAAATATATTTACAATGAGGAGAGTGCAACTATCAAGCTATAATGGTGTGATTAGTAGTTCACGAATATTTATTAATTTGGTCTAAAGAGTGTAACCAATTAATCTCAAATCGTTGAAGCTTATGATCTGTAGGTCCATAAGGTCCTGTACTAGCTCGTAAAACATGAACACCTTGGATTAGTAAATTGAGTGAATTTGAAATGATTACAATTTGAAGTATTCAAATTGAATTTCTATTTGAAATGTTCAAATTGAATTTAGGGTTTTCAATTTGAAGTGTTCAAATAGCAATTAGGGTTTGGATAATTATATTCGATATCATTAAACGTTTAATTTATCGTAATTAAACGAAATTGAAGAGTTTATAATTTAAATATTGATTTAATATTAATTACATGAATAGCATTCATGTTTAAAATTAGATGTTTGATTAATTTAATATTTGATATTAATTAATTAATTAATTTAATTTTCAATTTTATTCGATTTAAGAAATTGAATTTTTAATTTTGAATTAATTGAAATTAAAATAAAGATTGAAAATTAATTCAATTTAATTTGAATTAAATTGAGAAAGTGGATTTATCCACAATTTTAGGATGATGTGGTGTCATCTTCTCAATCCAAACATCTAGGCCACTTCCAAGCATAAATTGGCCATTGCTGAGAACCTTAAGTGCTTACATATATTTGATGTATCAAATCTCCAAGTTTCTCAGATTGGAAATGAATTTTTTTGCTGAATTTTGGAAATTTTGTAGCCTTATCCCTCTCCATCCAAAACCCTCTTTTATTACCTCATTCAATTCACTTTAATCTTGAGTTCCACCACTCAAATTCAAGACTGAGAATAGTAGAGAAGATCTCTTGGTGGTTCACTAAGGATTTGAAACTGAGATTTCGTGAAGAACAACTTGGATTTGGAGTATTCTTTAAAGGTTTGTCTTCTTGAAACCCCTTTCTGTGAAAAAATATTTTTGCATGCTTTTAGAACTCAAATTAAATGTAATTAGAGTGCTAATTAATTCTGATTGCTTTCATTGTGTGCTTGTTTATCCAATCAATTGGTATCAGAGCATGATTTAAGCACTCAATTAACGTTAATTTGAGTTTGCTGGGTAAATTTCTATGATTGCATGTTTGGGGATAGATATGGTGCTTCAATCAACTTTGGCATTAGATTTCTCTTTGATTCCTAAGTTAAATTTGTAATTGGCTCTTGTTTGATGAGCTTATTTGTGTGCTCTAGAGTATGTAATTTATTTGGAGTCAATAGAGTCGAAATTAGGTTGTAATTAAAGCTTGAAACAAGCGAGGTCCATAGCAAAAATCTGGACTGGAGCTACTGCCCTCGCAACGTCACGATGCTATTCAGAGAGTGTCATGACATTGTTCATTTTGGAGCTCGAGGTTTTGCATCGCTGGATGAAGCATTTTGACGTTGTTCATCCCAGCCCAGAAACGCGCGCATTCGTGAGCTGGTTCATGCCGGAGAGGTCTGGTTCGATCGTTTTTCAAGGATTCCGGTTCGGTTCAGCCACCCTTGGTCCAATTCAACATCTTTTGAAGGTCTGAGGGTTCAGTTCCGGTTGGTTCATGCGGTCTAGAACACTTTTGAAGCAATTTTTGACCTGTTTTGTAATAATTTAGTTGTTATTGCTTGCTTAGGATGCCAAAGTTGAACCATATCAGTGTTGTTAAATATTTATGCATGTGATGTATGTTATATTTAAAATTAAATATGTATGTGCATAATGTATGCCATATAGATTTAAAATCCCACCATAGATGCATGTTACATGCATTGGATATATGTGATAAAGAGTTATAATATATATATGCATGTTTAGGTTTCTAAAATTTAATATAAGTGTTATATTAAATTATGAATTCCTTTGTTGAATGTTATAGATGCAAAGCATGTCTTTTATTTTATAAGTTGTTATAAAATTGGATTAAACATTAAAATCTAACAAAGATAAGTTGCATGCTCATGTAGGTTAAACATTTGTTTTAATAGTTAAAATAGGTCGTTATCTAATGAAACATAGTTACAAACACTTGTTTTAAGTTGATGGTTTACAGAACACCTCCTACATGGGGATTATGGTCGAATAATTGAGCGTTGTTGACAGGTTTTATAAGCATCGTGAGTGGTGTGAGGTTAGACATCGTAGGTTAAATCCATTTATAAGCGTTACACTTGGATAAACCATATAGATTTAGGTTGTTTAATTAGCTGGAATAAACTTGAGTATAAATATATCCAAACAAATAGTAGAGCACTTCAATGGGCATTTAATTAGCTGGAATAAGCGTTATACTTGCATGAGTCAAGATCAAGGTGAATAGGGGAAGTTATTCATAGTAAAATAAAAAATTTGATATATTGATCTTAACTCTCACATCCCTAAAAAATTCACGCACGTGAGATCCATGCAACGGTTCACATCAACTGCTCCATTCGGAAAGTATTTACGTAGGTCAAGATCAAGATGAATGGGGGAAGCAGTTCATAGTAAGTGGGTGAAAGATATATGTCAACGTGTCCTACGGTCTCTTCCACTAGTTTGGACCGTGAGATTCCTATGTTGTGGCTGCTTGTTGACTTTAGGCAACCTTGCTAGTCGTTTAACGATGGCTATCCCTCTGAAGGGTTGTAACATAGGATTTAGAAAAAATCAAACTCCAGAAATGGATAGGCTTTCTTAGGTCCATTCCCAACCTTGATTCTCCAATTCGGTAACATCGTTGGGGCCAACCTCTGAAGTTTGAAAATGGAGGGTTACACTTTCAGAATTACTAAGTGTTAGTAATTTCTGACTGAAAACGGTAACTAAATGACTATAGGAATAAGAGTTATTCTGGAGATAGTATTTAGTCAAGAATGTCTTGCTTTAGTGAATGAGTATTTTTCTGCCCCTTGGTAGCACTTATTCTGACTCACTATAGTATTCCTGCAAATATATAATGGTTTTTGGGTACATTATTACTTTTGCTAAAAATTGTATTAGGTTTAGTTACAATTTACTAATAAGAATTTGTTTAAAATTTCAGCATGTCGAATTCTTTAGATTTACTCGCTTTCGTTTTAATTAATGGTGATAATAATTCGACATGCAAATCAAAATTACTAGCAAGTGATGATTCAAAGCAAATATCATTTACTTGTCATCAAAACATGCTTAGTGAAAAATGATAAAAAGACCTGAATAATATATTCAGGTGCCGCTAATCATATTTATACTTTCTCTCAAGAAACTAGCTCCTAGAGATAGTTTACAGAAGGTGAAGAAACTTTTAAGATAGGGACCGGGGAGGTTGTTTCAGCTAAAGTAGTGGGAGATATGAAGTTATTTATAGGAGATAGATACATTTTACTTAAAAATATTTATTACATTCCTTTTATGGAAATGAATCTAATATCTGTCTCATGTTTGCTGGAACAAAATTACAAAGTTTCTTTTGAAAATAATGAAGTGTCATTACTTCGAAAGATATCAAAATTTATTCTACAAAACTAGAAAATAACTTGTACATGTTAAAACTGACTGAGGTAAAAGTCATCTTAAACATAGAGATGTTTAGAACAGTTGAAACTCAAAATAAGAAACGAAAAATTTCTCCAAATGCCTATTTTTGACACTTGAGACTTGGTCACATAAATCTCAACAGGATTGAGAGACTGATTAAGAATGGTCATCTAGATAGGTTAGAAGATAGTTCATTATCGCCATATGAATCTTGTCTTGAGGATAAAATGACTAAAAGATCTTTTTCTAGAAAAGTTCTAAGAGCTATAGAACTCTTAGAGCTGGTACATTCAGACCTTTGCGGTCCGATGAATGTTAAAACTAGAGGAGGGTATGAATATTTCATTAGCTTCGTTGATGATTATTCAAGGTATGGCTATATTTACCTAATGCATCATAAGTCGAAAGCACTTGAAAAGTTAAAGGAATTTAAGACTGGGGTTTAGAATCCATTAGGTAAAAAGCTTAAAACACTTCGATCATATTGAAATGGTGAGTACATGGATATTAAAATTCGTTCCTCAACCATAGTTTTTTTTCTTCTTTTTTTTTTTTTTTTTTTTGAGATTTTATCTTTAAGTCAAATCCAATTAAGGATAAGACCCTAAATTTTCCTTAAGTTAAAATTTGGACATAATCCAAACTTTATCCCAAATTCAAATCAAAGTTTAAGCTTTATATCCTCAAGTTAAGATCAATTATGAATATTAAAAAAAAAAAAAAAAAATTGACTTCAAATTATAGAAAATTTTAGCCATATATCAAAATTTATTCCAAATTCAAATCACCCAAGCTTAGTTTTTTACTACATTCAAATTAAATTGCAAATAAAAAAACTCAAATTTATCTCAATTTAAAACATATGCATAATCTAAAATTTATCCCAAAGCAAAATTGAGTGAAATTCATTCCCAAATTCTATTCCAAATTCAAGCCAAACATCCTGGATAATAGAGTCAAAATCAAGAAGAAATAATTTGTATTTTGATTCAAACTTTATGTTTTTCGAAATTCACCCACACATACATGTGCATAAATCTCGAAAATGGGGCATTTGTTGAATGAGTATTTGACCAATCAGAAATCGTCACATCATTTCTCAAATTAATGATTAAGTTACAAATAATTAAATTTGGGACCAAGTAAAGGATGCAATGTGTCTCGAATTGAAATTGAAGACATAAATTGACAAATTTCGATGGTATCATGTGTTTTCATCATCACCATTGAATTGAATAAAATTAATTTGATCTAATTTGATATTATTATTTGGTCTAAAGTCCAATTAAGCTAAAAAAAAAAAAGCTTAATTTAGTCCAGATGCCAAATAAGAACCAAATCCAATTAATTAAGCCCAAAGGCTGGTCCATGGACCAACCAAGCCCAAGCCCACAAAACCCACAAGGAAACTCTATAAATTGAGAAGATCTCTTCATTTGTGGGGGACAGAAAATTTTGCGCTCCAAAGAGGCCATGGAGAATTCCGCAAACAATCAGAAAACTCCTAAAGTTGAACACTCCTTGATGACTACAAGTCTCCTAAAGATACAAAGGTTCTATCAAGACTTTAACTTCAAGAATCTCTGTTTTCCCACTTCAACTTCAAGAATCTTTGTTTTCCCAAGTCAAGCATACACATTCGACTTAGAGAAAATCAGAGAATAAAGTCACATCTGCATCAAATCTACATCAACACAAGTTCAACTGCACGAAACATATTTCTCCGAAAAACTCGTGCAAACAATGTTTTATATTTTTTTTTTGTTTTAAATTTAAAAAAAATGATAACCTTTTCATTTGGTTGTTTATTTAAGTTTTAAAAAACAAAATAAAAAATAGTTATCAAACAAACTTAATTATGCCAAATAATATTCTTGATTGGTAGGTAAATTATAATTTGGAAGATTTTTAAAAATAGAAAAATAAGAAAAACTATTTACACAAAATAGCAAAATTTAATTGTCTAAACCCTTCTCATTCTTCTTCTCCTTCTTCTCATTTTCCTTCTTTTTCTTCTTCTCCTCCTCCTCCTCCTTCTTCTTCTCCTTCTTCTTCTCCTTCTTAAGTCCAATCTCAGTCTCTCTCTTTAACCCACACATTCTAACATCCAGCAACCACCACACTCCGTCGATCCACCGTCGTCTACAACGTAAATCTAGTTGTATGCCACCGTTAGTGAGTCGATTTTTTTTCTCTATTTGATTCACTCTCTCTCTTCCTCTAACTCTTAGATCCATGCAGCCTAATCCTCGTTGTCTCTATCTTGTCACCACCAGTGCTAGAGCTCGTCTGATTTTTTGTCGAGCAAGATTTTAGGCATTTTGGGTTAATTTTGTTTGATTCTTGAACACCCATTAAGGTTTGATTGATTTGCCCATGAAGTTGAATGTTAAATTTGAATTTTGTTGCTTTTAGATAGTTGAGATAGACATTGATAGAAGTCTATCAGCGTCTATGGTGATAGAAATTGATACAAATCTATCACTAATAAACACTGATGGAAGTTTATATCCATCAATGATAGAAAATGATAAAAGTTTATCAGTGTCTATCAGTGATAGAAAATTATAGAAGTCTATTATTGATAGAGGCTGATAGAATTCTAGTGTCTAGGAGTGATAGAAGTCTATCATTGATATTATAGTGATAGAAATTGATACAAGTCTATCAATGATAAAAATTGATAGAAATCTATCAATGTCTATCAAAAAAATATTCTCAAATGTTTCAGTTTAACCCACTCCTTTTTATTGATTTGTTTAAAGCTTATAAAAATTTCAAAATGGAGGTAGTATTTCTTTTACAAAAAACTCGGGGAAAGCCGGATATACCACATTTTTGCACATTTTATTTCGTTTCAAATTTTCTCCCCAAATTATGTGGGTCTCAAAAATCCCTCTAAACATTTTCACCAATTATAACCAAAAAAACAAGTTAAATGTCGATAAATATTATTTAAAAAAGTTATTAAAACAAAAAAAGATTAAAAATATATTTAAATTAATTAATAAACAAGTTAAAATATTTATTATTTATATTATGTTGATATTAGTAATTTTTTATTGATCACTTTTATATATTATAGATTGCATATTGATTGAAATGACGATATCAATGAAAATCATGAATGATTATAGAAGATTTTCTTTACAATAAATTAAAATATTGAGAGTGTGGGTGAAATTGAAACATTAACAAAAGAAAGAGAAACTATTTACACAAAACAATAAATAAAATAATTGATAATAATTCATTAAGAAACTAAAACAAAAGGAGAAAAAAAATGTAATACATGAGTATTTGAGAAAGAATAATAATGTACAAGCATATATTTACAAGAACATGGGAGAAAAAAAAATGAAAAAGAAATATTTACAAAAATAAAAAGTGTAGAAGAAATCAGGACATATTAAATTTGTAGATGAATGAACATATTGGTGATTTTTTCCAATTAAGACAAATTGATGGAACTATGGTTTTGAAGAACATTAACAATAGCAGCTCCCAAGATGATGATGTTTGTCCGACGATCCTTCAATTCGGCGACAAGAAAAATGTTTTCTTTTCTTTACACCGAAAAATAATGATTAATGGCTTCCACAAAGTTAAGGTTGATGTTCTTGTGTTCATTTTGATGATCAAAAGAACAAGAAAAACAAGCATTTTTTAACAAAAAGACCAAAATTAAACCTTTGATTTTAATTTGTTGATTGAACATATGAATCTTCATCGTACTGATCCTCAGAGGTTTCTTCTGTAATGGGTTCCAATGATGGAACAGTGGAGGGTTTATTTGGAGAAATTATGGGAGATGGAGCAACTTCATTTATCCAATATCTCAAATTTCTAATTCTCACTATTTGCTTTCCCATAATTTTGATCAAAATATATGGTTTTTTGTTTTGTGGGGTTGCCTCAAAATTTCTTTACAAACATTTCTATGAGATTTGTTTTGCTTTGTGTGTATTAGAGAGAGTATTTATAGTGAAATGAAGGGAAAAGAGAGGTTGAAAAATGATTGGATGGTAGCTTGGCCTGCCCTATATGTGGTTCCTTCCCAACATAATCTTACTATTTTTGGGACCTACAAGGCCATAACTTTCCATTGTAATAAAATTAGCATGCTTTTATTTACCTTTTTAAGTGAATTTGCAACATACTCCCTGAATATATCAAGTCCAAAGGGATTTCAAGATTACTAATTAAACCTGAAAGAAAAAACACCGTTGTAAAGTAATATTTCGGAAAGTATCTAAACATAGTTTTTACCAAAAAAATGTCTAAACTTAAAATAATAAAGTTAAGGTTCAAATAATATTTTGGTTCCTATGCTTTGATGGTGGTTCTAATTTGGTCATTTGTACTTTCAACGAAGCTTAAAAATGGTCCATCCAACTTAATTAAAAATAAAAAACTGCTGAGTTAAAAAAAATTTAAAATATATGAAATATGATATACAATTTTAAATTTAACACATTTGAGTTAAAAAAAAAAAATTACGTATCAATTACTTGCTCTCTCCCCTCCCATCTTATGTTTCTTCTCCATCTCCATGTTCTATCTCATTTTTCTCTCTTCCTCTCTAGTTTGGAATTCAAATAAGATTCTTCAAATTTCATCGATAGAAACACCAATGATTGTTACTAGTCGTCTTCTTCGTCCAATTTCGCGACAAAAAGCCATTTCAACAATGTTATTCGGCTTTTTAATTTTCAGAATAATTAAAAAGAGGCCCAAAAGCAATTTAAAATTTGAAGCCACGTTTCCAACTTTTAGCATGTGGTAAGAAAACCTCACTTTCATTTCTTTCATATGTCAATTCCAAAATATACAGCAGAAAATAAACTCTCTTTCATCTTTCTCCTTCCTTCTTCGTTCTGCCTTCATGTATTTTCCGAGGGTTTTGATGAACAGAGAGTGGAAAATTTGAGCATGCAATCAAAGATTTAAAGTAAGAGGGAGAAGAAGAACTCAAAGATTTATATGTTGGGATAAATACTATATTTTTCGGATCAACTTTCCCACTTTTATGTGAATCTAATAGAATACTAATCAACTAGTAACAACAATAATAATCAAGTAAGGACACAATCAATTTTAACGTAGAAAAACTCCATCAATGTGAGGAGTAAAAAACCACGGATCGAAGTCAAAATCTCCATTGTAATCAATAATGGGTTACAACGAGTTCTCCCTACTCATAACTAGAGGCACACACAGTAGATATCTCAAGATTAATAATCTTGGCAATAAACGACAACAAATTGAGAATAGTAGAATTAGAAATGTCTCACTTGAAGTGGCTACCAATGACCTACGGTATCTGACTTAGGAGCTTCAAAAGAAATCTCCACCGTCTAGATTAAAGATCCTCGTGTCAAGAACACACTACCAATTTTAGCTCGATCGGATCACGGATCAATCTCCAAATGGCTGAAAAACGATGCTAAATGGAAGACCAAATTCTTCTAAATTTTCTCCACTGTCGTTTTAAAACATTCCTTGGTCTGCTTTCGTGTTCAATCCACCAAAAGAAACTGACTGTTGTGGTATTTTAAAGAAAATAAGAATATGCCCTCTTGGGCCTTTAATGTGGGCCTTTTCATTTAAAGTGAAATAAACCCAACAAATCTCCCCCTATTTTACTTTGTGGAGGAACTTGTTATTCCTGCAGTGGAACGACAAAGTCAAGCTTCTCTCTTGGTAGATTCTTCGTTAACATATTGAATCCATTATGATTGTATGTATCTTCTCAAGCTCAAACAATTTATCACTCAAAGCATCTCTCATTCAGTGATACCTCACATCTATATGCTTTGTTCTGGAATGAAATGTAGCATTCTTACCAAGATGAATAGCAGTATATCACATATCTTTGTTGCTTGAATCCAAACTTTTGTATAAAGCGCTTCATCCACAACATCTCTTTACAAGCCTCTGCTGCTGCAATATACTCTGCTTCAGTTGTAGAAAGTGCAACACACTTCTACAACCTTGACTGCCAAGACACTGTACCACCTGTAAATGTCATCAAGTAACCGGAAGTAGACTTTCTATTGTCTAGATCTCCTGTCATATCTGAATCAATATACCCAACAAGTACTGGCTTCCCATGTAACACTCGACACATTTTTTTTTATAATAATGTAATTTCAGTAACATTATTATTTGGTAATTCATTTTGGATCTCAAGTATAAATGCGGGAATTTAAGTTTGGCGGAAAATTATTCAATTTTGAATTTCAATGTGAAAGTTATGGCAAAAATTAATTTTCCTTTCGAAACGGAAAGAATTTATTATAATTATACCTTCCTTTTTAGTTATTACATTTATTATTTATTTACTTTTGTTAAAAAAACCCCCCACCAACCCTTCTCCTTCTTCTTCCTCGCACCGCATGGCAACACCACCATCCCAATTTTTCTTTCTTCTTTCCTCCCAACCGTACGCCACCTCCGTCCAAACCCATGAATGCCGCACCCCCTCTTCCGACCGTGAGCATTTTCAGCGGCATGCCTCCCAAGTCGACTTGACTCCCTTTAGTCGTCTGGGCCACGAAGTAGTCACCGCCACTCGATTCATGAGATCAGCCGCATCTCTGATCGTCGAACCCCGACAGTATCGCTTGCCAACCCGCGCTAGTCTCCGTGGATTGTAGGTCATCGCCCAGAGTCTCGAGATTCCACAGTCACTCGCGCCCAGATCTGAAGATTCACAACCCGACGGCCAAGTCGCTCGTCGTCAGTCACGCA
This sequence comes from Benincasa hispida, assembly GCF_009727055.1. Classification (NCBI taxonomy): domain Eukaryota; kingdom Viridiplantae; phylum Streptophyta; class Magnoliopsida; order Cucurbitales; family Cucurbitaceae; genus Benincasa; species Benincasa hispida. Next base: position 35,717,295 of record NC_052351.1, on the reverse strand, counting down.
AGGGTGCTTCGAATCCATCGTATCTCGTCGTTTGTGCTGCCAACATTAAGGGTCGTCAGAACTTGTGGATTTGGGTAAGAATATGCCATTTTTTTAATTAGATTTATTGGCTAATGGTGTTCTGCTTCAATCTGTTGACACATATTTGTTTGGGCTTTAAAAATCAAGTTTTGGAGAAGCTTTGAAGTTAAAAGTGTGCTGTCAAGAGGATTTGGTTGTGATTTCGACAAGCTTTTGGGTAAGATTATTGGGAATTATTTGGTTAATTTAGTTGTTGGAACTAAGCTCTTTTATTAATTGAAATTTGGATTATGTTTAGGCCTAATTCAAGATCCATCTAAGCTAGGAGAAAGATGAATTTGCTTGTCGCTTAGACATAATTTTGACTTCGAGGTAAGTAATCTTACCACTGGAACTGCCCACGGGCCAGGCTTTAGTTGTATGCTAGCATGGTGAGTGTATGTTATGGTAAATTGTTAGCATGTTGATTGATAGTATGACCTGAATCAAAGTATATTCTGGCACGAGTTCTGATTTATTTACATATACACCTAGGCACTTATTGTTAGTATGAGGTGGTATGTGTTTCCATATGTTGGTATCTGATCTGCTGATGTTGAGACATACTTGCATGTTGTGGAACTATAATGTTAAGGTATACATGAATGTTGTAAAATATGTTGTTGAGGATTATGTGTATATGGTAGAGCCATGGTATTGAGGATTACATATATGTCATAGATTTGTACAGTGTTGATTTTTGAATGTTGAGACTGTGTGAATGTCCTCACTGATTAGTTAGATGCTCACCAGTTTATGTTTCCTTCGGGATTCACCAGTTTTGTGCTTCCTTCGGGATTCACCAGTTTGTGTTTCCTTCGGGATTCACCAATTTGTGTGTCCTTCGGGATTCATCAGTTTTGTGTTTCCCTCGGGATTCACCAGTTTATGTTTCCTTCAGGATTCACTAGTTTATGTTTCCTTCAGGATTCACCAGTTTTGTGTTTTCTTCGGGATTCACCAGTTTGTGTCTCCTTCGGGATTCACCAGTTTGTGTCTCCTTTGGGATTCACCAGTTTGTGTCTCCTACGGGATTCACCAGAGGTAGTGGGCAGACTTAACTACAGTAGGATAGGACTCAGTCTCTTACCTGTTTCATGTGTGTATATGTGCCATAGGTGGGTATCTAGAGGACATAGATGCCTAGCCTGACCTCAGTAGTGGGGTTACTTACTGAATATTTCATACTCATTCTTTTTTATGTTGATATTTCAGGTAAGGGTAGAGATGCACCGGCGATGGAGCAGCGAAATTCGTGATCGTGCCACTGGGACTAGTTTTTATGCTTCCGCATCATGAAATTTAGAGTCCTTATTTTTTCCTTAATGTTTAGTTTTACTATTTGAAACTTATTATGAAAGATTGTTTTTTTTTTTATACTTTTAATAGTTTTTACGAATCATGGGTACCCTATTATTGTTTTAACAATTGCATTTAATAAATGGCTTTTGAACTTCTCTGTCTATTTAGCATTTATTTCAACATAAAGGAGTGTCGTTTTAAGTGTCATGCATGCATGTATTTTAGTAACGGCCTAACTTAAGTCCTAGGGGGTCGGGTTGTTACATCCCACCTCCCAATGTGAGCTTCAAATTGGAAGTGCCTCTCAAATATCTCATGATGCACTTGACTGCCTCCCAATGTTATTTTCTTGGATTGGACATAAAATGGCTAACAACACCAATGACGTGAGCAATATTAGGTCTAGAACATACCATGGCATACTTCAAGCTCCCAGCTGCTGAAGCATAAGGGATCTTACTCATATCTTCATTCTCTTTATCTGTAGAAGGACTCTGTTTGCTATTCAATTTGAAGTGATTGGATAAAGAATATCTGACTAGTTTCGCTTTACTCATGTTGAAATTCTTAAGCACCTTCTCCAAGTATTGCTCCTATGACATATACAACTTCTTGGAAGCCTTGTCCCGAACTATTCGAATTCCAAGAATTTTCTTTGCTAGCCCTAAATCCTTCATGGAAAAGGATTTGCTCAATTGTTTCTTCAACCTGTCAATTTTTTAAACATTCCTGCCAACAATCAAAATGTCATCAACATAAAGCAATAATACAATAAAATCATCATAAAAAAATTTCAGGACAAAAACACAATGATCAGAAGTAGTCTTTTTGTAGAATTTCTCCCCTATAACTGATCAAACTTCCTATACCACTGTTTTTGTGCCTGTTTCAACCCATAAAGACTTTTCTTCAATTTGTACACAGTATGCTCTTTGCCTTTCTACTCAAAACCCTCTGGTTGTTCCATGTCGATTTCTTTATCTAAGTCTCCATGAAGAAATGCAGTATTAACATACATCTGCTCAACCTCTAAGTCAAGACTAGCTGCCAAACCCAAGACTACATGTATAAAAAACATCTTCATAACTGGAGCAAAAGTTTCATCAAAGTCGACGCCTTTCTTTTGATTGAACCCTTTGACAACCAACCTCGCTTTGTATTGCGGATTTGAGGTATGTTCTTCCGGTTTCACTCTATAAAGCCACTTATTTTTCAGTGCAGTTTTTCCTTTAAGTAATTTCATAAGCTCAAAAGTGTGGTTTTCATGTAAAGACTTCATCTCATTTTTCATGGCATCAATCCACTCTCTTTTGTGCTCATCTTCTATGGTCTCTTCATAACTATCAGGCTCTCCACTATCAGTCAATAAAAAATATTCATTAGTTGAATCTCTTGTTGATAGACATTGATCTTTGATAGATCTCTTGAGTGAAACATTTGTAGGAAATTCTGTTTCCGACAATTGTTCCTGAACGCTGTTATCTGCCTCAACCTGTTCAAAACCCTCATCTGTATCAACAAACTGATCATTTTGAACCTCATTTTCTATCTGTATAGAAGGTTGTGTTAAAGAAACTAAACTCAAATCAATCAGATCATCATTGTGTCAGACTCTGTTTATTTGTCTTCCCAATGTCTAGTATCGTTTGGTCTTCATCAAACACAACATCTCAACATCTCAACTTCTTATGAGCTTCTTGGATCATACAATCTATAATCGAACTCATCTTGGCCATAGCCAAGAAATACTCATGGTCTAGTCTTTGCATCAAGCTTCGATCTCTCATCTTTAGGAACATATATAAAAGCTTTACAGCTAAGGACACGTAGGTGAGATAAGATATATTCTTATTTAACCATATTTTGTTCAGAACTTCTGATCCCAAAGGAACACATGGTGTGAGATTCAAAACATGTACAATTGTATTCAATGCTTCAACCCAGAACGATTGCGATAACTGTGCCCTTGAAAGCAAGCATCTCATTCTCTCAACTAGTGTTTTGTTCATTCCCTCAACTATCCCATTTAACTGAGGAGTCTCAAGAGGTGTCTTTTGATGTCGAATACTATAATTTTTGCAATACTCATCAAAAGGTCCACGATACTCACCTCCATTATCAGTCTTAATACACTTCAACTTTTTACCTGTTTCTCTCTCAACAAAGGCATGAAACCGTTTAAACACCTATAACACCTGATCTTTAGCCTTCAAGGTATAGACCCACGTTTTCCTTGAATGATCATCAATAAACGTCACAAAATATCACACACCTCTAAGTATTCTTATTTTCATAAGACCACACACATCAGAATGTACCAAGTCTAGTACATTTGGTTTCTTGAATGCTGAGATGACTTAAAAGTAACTCTAGCAGGACACCTTTTTACGGGTGCAGTCTCTATATTAGAAATGATTTTTCTTGGCTAAAATCTTCAAACCCTTCTCACTCATGTGACTGAGTATTTTATGCCAAAGTTCAACACTCGTTTCATCATTCACTGTATTTATATCACAATCAGTGATCTTAGCCTCCATATAATATAGTGAGGAATATTTCTCTCCTTTAGCTACTACCATAAAGCCTTTAGTAAGCTTTCATTTACCATTATAGAAGGTATTGCAGAAACCTTCATCATCAAGCTTACCTGTAAAAATAAAATTCATGCAAATATCAGGAATGTGTTTCACATTCTTCAAAATCAGCTTATAACTATTCTTATTCTCCAAGTGTACATCTTTGATGCCAACTGCTTTTGCTGATCCATCATTACCCATCCTAACACTACTGAAATCACTAGGTGCATAGGATGCAAAGAAATCCCTCTTTGATGTAGCATGAACTGAGGCACCACTGTCAATCACCCAACTACTCTATTATGTAGTAAGATTTATAACATCACCGTTGAATAAGATGTAAAAATCTTCGGTGGCTAGTGTAATTGTGTCTGCATCACTGTCATCGTCATTCTTCTTTTCCTTGCCTTTATCATTTTTATTGTCCCTTTTAAATTTCCGACAATGCTTCTTTATATGTCCTTTCACACGACAATAATGACACTCAACATTTTCATACCGACCACTTTTACTTTTGCTTCTGTCTTTCTCCGTCGGACCTTTACTCTTACTCCTCCCCCTTCTTTTAGTAATAAAAACATATAATTGTGAATAAGAGTCTTGTGATTTTCTTCTCATCTCCTCGTTCAATACACTACTTTTTACTAAGTCCATACTTAGTATACCATTTTGGGTTGAGTTCGATAAGGAAGTTCTAAATGTCTCCCACAAGTTCGACAATGTACCAAGGACTCATAACTCATGTATCTCATCCTTAAACTTGATATTCATCCTAGATAACTGATTAATGATACCTTGGAATGTATTCAAGTGATCTAACATGGGTGTTCCATCTTGATACTTTAACGCCATCATTTGTTTGAACATAAACATTTTATTATTACCAGTTTTAGGGGCACATAGTGACCCAAGCTTGTTCCACATAATTCGTACATGAGTTTCTTCACCAATATGGTTTAGAAAATTTTCTTCTACCCATAGTCTCATAATCTCACACACTTTCCTATGACATAATTCCTATTCTTTATCAGTTTTATCATCAGGCTTTTCTTCAAAAAAAAAAAAAAAAAATGGAAGATGCAAATCATTCACAAATAAAATTTCTTCCATCTTTTTTTTCTAAACTTGATAATTTGACCCATTAAGTGTAACCATCTTAGCTAAACTAGTATCCATATTCAACACAAGAGAAACCCAATTAACTTAATCGACGCTTTGATACCACTCTATTGGGATAAACACCATATTTTTTGGATCATTATCCCACTCTTATGTGAATCAAATAGAATAATAATCAACTAGCAACAACAATAATAATCAAGTAAGGACACAATCAATTTTAACGGGGAAAAACTCCCTCAATGTGAAGAGTAAAAAACTATGGATTGAAGTCAAAATCTCCACTATAATGAATAATGAGTTATAACGAATTCTCCCTAGTCACAACTAGAAGCATACACAGTAAATATCTCAAGATTAATAATCTTGACAACAAATGACTACAAATTGAGAAGAATAGAATTAAATACGTCATCTCACTTAAAGTGGCAAACAATTACCCACGGTATTGACTATAGGTAGCTCCAAACGAAATCTCCACCATCCAGATTGAAGACCCTCGTGTAAAAAACATGCTGTCAAAATTTTAGCTCGATCAAACTACGGATGGATCCCCAAATGGCTAAAAAACGATATGAATGGAAGACCAATTTTTTCTAATTTTTCTTCACTGCCATTTTAAAACATTCATCAGTCTGGTGCATGTTTAATCCACCAAAAGAAATTGACTGTTGTGGTATTTAAGAAAAAAAAAAAACAGAATATGCCCTAATGGATCTTTAATATGGGTCTTTTCACTTAGGGGTTGTTTGAGGCGCTAAGTTGAGATAGGATTTCTAGAGTTCATATGTCTGTCGAGTTCATATATCTGTGAAGTTCATATGTCTTTGTTGGGGGTACAGAGTTATTTGGTTTGAGTTTATATGTCTGTGTTTGGGATGCAAAGTTGAGCTCATATGTCTGGGTATCTGATGCAGTTTTTTGAACTCTAAATAATATGCTTTTATGATTACTTTTTTTTTTTTTGAAAATTTTTTATTCAATAATTCTACCCATCTTTGTTTGAATAAAATATGGATTGCAATTTTTTTCTTTTAGTTTTTAAAATTTTTCTTTCTTTCTTTTTTTCTTTTTTGGACAATGAACAACAATTAACCCATTACATTTTTTTTTTGTAGAAATATGGTTAAATAAAATGAGAAACTAAAGCGAAATCAAAACTTTTGATTCTAGCTCATTTTTCTCCATAAATTTCATTATCATTTTCTTCTTCTTTTTTTTTCTTCCTATAGTCGCTCTATATACTATGTCATGCATTTTTTTTTATTAAACCTCTCTCATCATCGTAACAACCAATGGAATGTCATCACATTTTTTCAATAGTTTCACTTTCATTTTCTCTAAATTTGGATGATCATCAGAAAACAAATCTCTATTTTTCATTAATTCTTACTGAAAAATGTTTCAGGATTTTTTTTTCATTTTATAGTTTCTTTTTATTATATGTTACATACTTTTCAACTATATACATACTTTTTGTCAAATATTTTTAACACTCATTTGATATGTGAATTCATTACGTATAAATATTACACTTAATGTAGACAAAATAATATTTTTTATATAATCAACAACCTTATAACATACTTCAACAGTCATCAGTCTTATAGCAGTCGGAAGTTGTTGTCGAAGTTGATTATCGAAGATAATTTTTGCTGAAGTTTGTAGTTGGAGGTGGTTGTCGGAGCCTGAAGCTAGTCATATGAAGGTGTATTAGAGTTGGTTGTCAAAGTTTGTCATCGAAGGTGGTTTTTTAATCCCGAAGTTGGTCGGAAAAAAGTGGTCATTAAAGTTGATCATCAAAGATGATTTTCGCTGGAGATTGTACTCGGAGGTGACTATCGGAGTCCAAAGTTAGTCACACGAAGGTGGTATTAGAGTTGGTTGTCGGAGTTTATCGTCAAAGGTGGTTATTGAAGCCTCGAGTTGGTCGTCAAAGTTGCTTGCTCAAAAGTGATCATCGAAGGTGATTTTTATAAGAGTTTATAGTCGGAGGTGGTTGTCGAAACCTACGAAGGTGATTGTCGGAGTTGGTCATCAGAGCTTGTTGTCAGAACCAATTGATCTTCGGAGTTGGTAGCATGAAGGTGGTCAGCGGAGTTGGGTCACCGGAGGTGGTTTTGGAGGCCAGAATTGGTTGTTGAAGTTGGTCACACAAAGATTGTCAGAGCTCAGAGTTGGTCATCAGAGTTGTCATTGGAGGTGGTTGTTAGAGCCTATAATTGGTTGTCGGAGTTAGTCTTGTGAAGGTTGCCAGAGCTCAGAGTTGGTCATCAGAGTTGTCATTGGAGGTGGTTGTTAGAGCCTATAATTGGTTGTCGGAGTTAGTCTTGTGAAGGTTGCCAGAGCTCAGAGTTGGTCATCAGAGCTGTTATCGGAGGTGGTTGTCAGAGTCTGGATTTCGTAGCCATAATTGTCATCAGAGTGGTTGTCGGAGTCCGGAGTTGGTCGTCGGAGTTGTCATTGGAGATGGTTGTCGAAGCCCAAAGTTGATCACTGAAGTTGTCATTGGAGATGATTGTCGGAGTCCAGAGTTAGTTCTTAGAGTATGACAGTGGCCGATGGGTGGAGCCATTGAAAAGATAAGAAGAATGGAGAGTTGGGGTGAGTTGGTTTGGGGGTGCTCAACTCTACGAACATTTAAAATTGTTGGGTCAAACAATGAGTTGGTATATTATACCAACTCAACTCAACTCATGTTGGTAAACTAGTGAAATAAACTTGACAATATAGTGGTTCGGTATAAACCTATATCCACTTTTAGAAGCTCATCAGAGGATTTTTATTTCATCAATAGACTCAAGATAAATCTCTTCACTCTTCTTACAATAAGACTCTCAGAACTTATTCTACCTTTTACATTCCGAGAGTTTTCCTTTTATAGAGGAGTATTGATTTCTGTTCCAGATTTTGTCATCAACCACATGAAGAGGCCTTCAATTTGTTTCAGTTATTATAACAAACGAGAACACACGAAACCCAGATGGCGAATAATCGATCCTCTGCTCCGGTGGATATACTGAATTGGTCCAAAATTTATGGTGCCTCCTCTCGAATTGATCCCTCAGAAATTGACGAGAAACAGACTTTGGTCTCTCTGTTTGCGAAGGGGTTGGAAGAACTCTCAAAGGGTGGGGTTTTTTTTTTCCAAACAAAATCAAAGTAAGGGATTTAAGTAAAGTTCGAAACACCATTTTAACGAAGACTGGTTTCTTAGAGTGATGATGCTTGAGATGATGATCATCATTTTGTTTTGCGTTTTCTTGTTTGCCTACTGCCATTGTTATGGTCTGTTGGAGCTTAATTAAAACAGAGTTTAACAAGAACTGAAAGAAGAAATGGAAAAAAGACGAAGAATTTGTGGGGATTTTTTTCCCTTTTTCCTCTCTCTTTTTGGGTATTTAAAATGGAGTGAAACTATTTCATGTTTTATGATTTTGAGTTCTTAAAGTTGGAGATACAAATGAGCTTGAAAAAGTAAGAGAGGAAGAGAGACTAAGTGAGGGAGAAGATGGAGATGGAGATGGAGATGGAAACGTAAAAAGAAATAATAATTTTAAACCAAATCTGTTAATCTTAAATGGTATATCATATTTTATAATTTTTTTAATTATTTTTGTTTACCAACTCATCTGTTTTTATTTTTAATTAGGTTGGATTGACATTTTTAAGTTTTTGTTGAAAGTATAAAGACCAAAGTTTGTTATTTCGAAGTACAAAGATTAAAATGAAATGATTATAAAAGTATAGAGACCAACCCGATGTTTTAACTTATTTAAGTACACGATAGTTATATGAAAAATTGGACAAATATATCTTCCAAAAAAATCTTCATAATTATACAATATCTAAATACAAAATCTAATTAAAAATTACAAAAAGAAATCATAATTATTTAATTTAAATTCAATAGAAGCAATTATTCACAGAAAAAATAGCTTTCAAATACTTTATCTACAAACATATATAAGTAAAACAATTAAAATACATTAAACAAATACAACAAAACATTCAATTGAAACCAACATGCAATCCATCATCCTAGACAATTATAAGGTCTAACCATGGTATTATCTTATAAATCCTAAGAGAATATTAATTATGGAAAAATCAATTCAAGAACTTAGTTAACTCAATCAATTCAAAGTCAGTAAATTACAAAAATAAATATATAAATACAGTATAAAAACAAAAAATTTGTGCACAAATACCAGCCAACCTTAATATATCCTCTCTATGATAGGAACAAATACAACGTATACAAAATTTAAAATATACTACAGTTTACAAATTTTTAAAAATTAAATGCATAGTATACAAAAATTAAAATTGAAACTAGGATAGAACATATGGTAACTCAATATATTGATCTCAAATATGTTAAATAATGAAACAATCATTCAACTAACATTTTGAAGACACGACAATGATGCAATAATATTAATAATAATATAGATTTTCTGCAACCCATAAATTAGAAGAAAAAAAAAAAGATTCAAAAACTAAAAACCCCAACCTGTGTCACAAATACCTGGGATCTGTCACCAAATGAATTATTGAGATCCAAATACTTATGGTCTGTCACCAAATCATACAATTTCTCTATAATAATCTTTCCCTATAGTTTCAATTGGCCTATTGTATGATCCAACTACTTATGTCAAATTATAATTAATTTTATAAATATGTCACCTCCTCATTTAAGTTCAACATTTACTTCTATCTAATATCAACTTAGGTTAAGGAAGCGTGTTAGGTACAATATCATACCAATGTTAGATCTTACATATAGTAGAATTAGTTTAGCTTACGAATCAAATAATACAATTAACTTGATTCGTATGTGCTCTCCATCAGATTTACACATCAACACTTTTTATATTTTTTCTACTTTGTCTATATGTTTTTTTAATAATTAATTATGAGAAGTATAAGCCACTCAAAGAAAGTGTGAAAGTAGGTATGTGTTTTTTTTAGGTAATTAGGGTTTGGATGCAAATTTTAAAATGGATGTCTTTTATTAATATTACGGTGGATCTAAGGTGCATAGCTATTCTTAATTCTAGTGGAGGTTACATTTTCTTTTGAAAATAATAAAATTGAATTCAAAATATGTTTATATTCTCCATTTATCAATTTATACCCAAAATATAGATCAGGAGTTTTTTGGAAGAGAACATAATTTTAAAATGCAACGATTTCCTAGAGTTGCACTCTTTTGAAAAACAAAAATGCCAATTTCAAAAACACCTATTTGATCATATAAAATATGCATAAGACTATAGAGAAAAAAATCTAATCTTACCATAATATAGAGAATTGTTCATATTATCTTCATTTATTTTTTTTAAAAAAATAGGAACATACTACCTTCCTCCATTGCTTTGCCTATCCTATCCTATGTTTGTAACTTCCAAACATAATCTTTCTATTTTTGGGACCCTGTAAGGCTATAACTTTCCATTTTACTAAAATTAGCATACTTTTATTTACATTTTCAATTTATTAGGGGTGAATTTGCAAGAGGCCTATGGATGTATCCAAGTCCAAAGGGCCATTTCAAGACTAATAATTAAAGGGTTACGAGAGAAATAATAAATTTTAACTTTTAAAAAATAATTAAAAAAATAATTTTTATTTTGTAAAAATGAGAAAAAAAATTAAAAAATAATAAATTTTAAATAGCAAAAGTCCAAAGTACCCCCAAATTTGCAAATAAGATGTTTCAATCCTTATTGAGAAAGAATTGTAAGTACACTTTAATTAAATGATGGATGGAAGGTTGTTGATAACATTTATACTTTACCAATTCTATATTACCTATACTATTATGTAGTATAATTAGTAAGACTGATCGAACTATAGAAAAGCGTTGAGATTAGTTAAACCAAACCCATTTTTAACTAAAATGGTAAATGGGAGGGGGTTGTGTGTGAATTTGAGAATTGAAAGATAAACGGGCTAAGAAAAATAGTTGTTTCTTTAAAATTGTAAAATGACAAAACGTGTCTAGTTAACATAAGTGGAAAACCCCAATTCATATTTATGGTCCTAGAATATCACTAAATCAATCTTTTGATCACATGGTCTATTTAAGCAGAAACACCAACATTAAGCGTCCTAAGTTATTAATTAAGATCTGCATCCTAATTAAACTATGAGTTAATTAAGAACGAAATGCATTCAAAGATTAATAAACACATGCATTAGGTTCCAGAGCCAAATCATGACGATTAACCAATCACTGATTTTTTTATCTCTAAGTCATTCAAGTCAATTACATGATATTTTCGATAACGCCTGACGAAAGAGCATGCACCCTGACCCTTGCTACTTTAGCAATTAATACAAGCAACATTTATGAATTACAAGTTAATTTCTAGCGATAAGCATGCTTAACGATTTGGGTTTTCAGTCTTAGTCATTCAACTTACTAAAGAATTCAAGCAAAGATAGAAATATATATATTTAGTTCAACTCTCACATAAACAGAAAGTGGGTTCATCCAAATCTATAATTAAACAAAGACTAATCAATCGAGGCTCGCCAACATCGAGCTACATTACAAATTAAAGGAAACAACCTAAAACTAAGAAATAGATAAGAAGGTGAAGAACAAAGAAAAAGGCCCATAACTTGGAATGGACGCAAAGATAACGGTAACGATAATAGTAAATGTGACAAAATTTATAATTCTAAGTAAAAACATGATCAAGATCAATTCAATTACATTTGCGAAAGTGGGTCATTACAATTGATCTATCAATGAGATTTCAATATAATTATACAAATTTTTGTCATGAATTGGTAAACGTGGTCTTAGTGTGAGCTCCCGACCTCTCTAAACCTTATCATAAATCACATTAACCCCATACTACCTTTTCATGAAATTTATGACATTATATGGACGACATAGTAAGAGGAGAGATTAAGAACAATGAAGTAGTTAATGGACACTTAATTGAGAGTTGATTATGGTTGTTTGTAATCTAATTGATCTTGCTAGTAAAGTCAAGTAATTAAGAAACAAACACTATATTCTATGTTTAAAAACGAAATTAGAATATATATATAAAGATACAACCAAATCTAAAAATAAGGAGAATGGGTGAAAATGAGATAAATCTATCCTTCATGTTCAAAATAAAATTCTATCAAAGATAATGATAAAAATAATTTATAAACCGTTTACAAGAAAATGATTAGAAAGATATTGATAAAAAAAGGAAAAAAAAAAAAGAATTGGTATGGTATAGTTAGCATTAATAGAAAAAAAATAGAGATTTATGCAAAGTAATATGATATGAGATTTCAAAATTTAAATCAAAATTTGAAGATAGAAGATTCTTTAAATATGAATTTGAAGGATTTTCAATCTAAAGACTAAAATTAATGCCAAAATATCTTCATGAAAAAAGGAATTCTATCCACGCTTAATTTCTTAAAGTAAATCGAAACAACTAAATTGTGTATTTGATGAATTAATTATAATATAAATAATAAAGTTGTTAGACTAATTACAGTATAATTAAAGAAGTTGTTAAAGGCATTTTTGGATGAAGCAAATATACACGTGCATCTCATGCATTTTGCTATAATTCAAAACAATTCTGGATTTTACTATTTTTCTACGTAAAAGTGTAATTAGTTCTATAGGATTGAATTTTCCCTAATTAAACTAGAAAGAAAAAGACGCAGGAGAAATCTCTCTATGGTTTCAATCGGACTATCGTATGGCTTAAATACTTATGTCAAATGAGAATTAGTTGTATGAATATATATCACCTCTTTATTTATGTTCAACATTTACTTCGATCTAATACGACTTAAGCATTAGAAGGCATGTTGGGTACGGTATCGTACTAATGCTAGATCTTACATATAACAGGACTAGTTTGGATTACGAACCAAACAATGCAATTAACTTGACTTGTATGTACTCTCGATGGTATTTACACACCAACACTTTTTATATATCTCTGTTTTTTTTTTTTCCTGAATGATTAATTATGAGAAGTATAAACCAACGTGAAATTCGATGTGTTTTTTTTAAGGTAGTTATTAGGGTTTGGATGCAAATTTTAAAATGGTATAGAAATAGTTGACCAAAGGTGGGGATGCCTTTTTATTAATATTATGGTGGATTTAAGGTGCATATCTATTCTAAATTCTAGTGGGTTACATTTTCTTTTGACAATAATAAAATTGAATTCAAAAAATGTTTATATTCTCCATCTTTCATTTTACACCCAAAATATAGATCAAGGGTTTTTGGAAGAGAACATAATTTTAAAATGCAACGATTTCCTAGAGTAGTAGTACTCTTTTTAAAAACAAAATTGCCAATTTCAAAAACACCTATTTGATCCAATAAAATATGCATAAGAAATTCAAGTCCTACCATAATAGGGAGACTTGTCTATACTACCTTCATTCTTTGTACAAAATAAATTAATATATTATTTAATGACGTGTCAAATTATGAGTAGAAGTAGTAGGTATTATAATAGTACTAGAAAAGTTTCCAACTACCAACTAAATTTAGAGAAAACAAAAAAAAAAATTAATAATTTAGAGACAATATATAAGAGAATAAAAAGCTCCATTTAGCATTGGATTTCATCTTGATTTTGACATTAATTTTTACATGAACACAACCATCCAATTAACTCCATATATATAATTGGACTAAATTAAAAGTTGAAGAAGAGAAGGGGAATTAGAAAAAGGAACAAGGTTTTCATTGATTTGTTCATCTTCCTCCTCTTCTTCAATAGTCTCCAAACAAGGAGAGTGGGAAGCTTTAATGGAAGAAACAAGAGGAGATGGTGCTTTCTCAATCAAAATCTTCAAAACTTTTACCTTCTCATCTGCCATAGCTATGTAATATAATCAAGATGGGAAATACTCACACAACTAATTAGCATACTTATAGAGAGACAATTTGAGAGAGATATGGAAAGTGTGTGGTAAACTACTTGGAGAGCACCACCAAGAATTGGTCATTTTGGCCTAAAATCCTTTTTGGCTTATTTGTAACGATTGATATGGTAAACAAATTATAATGACCCACTACTTATGTATAAAATACATTATTATTTATTGATGTGGACTACTATGAGAGTTTTAGTAATGGATACGGATGACCTAAAACTTGTGCTCAAATGAGGTTTTGACTGTCTTTTTAAAATCAAGTTTTTCTCAACCTTTCATGACAATGTCAACAAACTTTTGTCTATTTTTTTTCTCTTTTCCCTCTCACTCTATCTAACGTTATTTTCCTCTTCTTATGTCTCTCACTATCCCTTTCTCATGCTCTATCTGTTTGTGGATTTGTTGAGCGTTGCACGTCAAAGCGTTGTTTGCACTAGTTATCGTCGTAACTCACTTCTTTCTCGTTTCTTTTGTAGTTGATTATTCACTATATTGGTTGTCATTGATCACTTTTCGAAGGTGAAAAACGTGGTTTCCAAAGGAAATATGTCATGGGGAGAGGGGCAAAGACGTGAGAGGTAGAGGGGAAGAGCTATTGTGAACAACGAGATGGAGGAGAGGAGAAATCGAAAGGGAAGAGAGAAGGAGAGGAAGAAAGAAGTTTAAGAAAAGTTTAAACAAATAATAGAAAACTTATTTTTGAAAAATCATATTCAAATGTTGATCTAGTATGTGAAAATATTCCATACTTTTTTGTGTACCCACATGACAAAGTCGTTGTCCTCATTAAATATATGCCAACAAGAGCGTAGCTCAACTGACATAATATTCATATTATCAACCTCGTGGTTTGAGGTTTGATTCCCCCACTCTGCACTTTAATTACAATATCTATTTAAAAAAAAATCAAATTTAACAATTTATTCATGATCCACGCAACTTTGCCATATTTTTTACTTCAAAAATATTTGTAGCCCTAATAGGCTAAGGAGTTAATAATTTAATTCATTGTTAACCCATCCCACTAGAGATGAGTGATGTGATCATCGTTGTCATTAAATTTTAGTATGAATTGCAAATAAGATTTTACCTTTAAATTTTTTTCAATTTTTATATCAATAAAATATGAGTGTACATGATAAATTTGGTCAAAGAAAAATATGCCAAAAGCTTAAAGAAAAGTTAAAAAATAATAATAATAATAATAATGTAATTTTAGTAATTTTATTATTTAAGGGCAGTTTTTGGAATTTTAGAATTCAAATATGAATGCGTGAATTTAATTTTTTTACCTTACAAATTTGTTCCATTTAGAAATTAATGACTGGTTTTATTTTACAGGCAGTTAATAAAATAAAATGGCTTTTTAAGTTTTAAGTTTTATTATTTTTATTTTTATTATTATTATTTTTTTATAAAAACAAAATTTTCTTCTTCTTTCCAAACTGTGCGCACCCCCCCCCCCGAGAAAACCCTAACCGCCGCCCACGTCTGCCAGATCTGAGGCCACCAGCTTTCGTCTCATCATCGAATCAGCCGCCGCAGCCGTTCACGTAAGCTCTAGACGACGTTGCGCCGTCACGCCTGAAGGTTTCGGTCGACGGCCGGTCGTGTCGCACGCCACAGATCTGCCAAGCCGCGCGCCGATCTCCCTTCTCCGTTCGCCGTGTCGTTGCCGAGCCAGTCGCCTTCTGTCAGTTTCGTCCGCGCCACTCTTCTCCAACAAGCCGACGCTGCCGGATCTCTTCAGCCCAGACCACCTCCCTCGGACGTCTTCGGCACCTTCTCGTTGGATTTTGTTTTGATTTTGCCCGAATCCTTGATTTTGGGTAAGGTTTCGGTGATTTCTTGAATTTGTTTTGGTTATCCATTGGGTATGAGTTTAAATTATTTGTTTTATGATAATTTTGGAGGTTGGTTTTGGGTATTTTATGGAGATTTTGGAGCCAAATCTTGGAAGTAACTGTTGATCAAGTTTGCTTTGGGTTCTAGTTCACACTCTTTATTTTATCATCAATTGCTTGCTTGGAGAACGATATATTTAGATTTAATTTTGAGATAAGTAATCTTACCATTGGAACCACCCTTGTACCAATAAATTTATGATTTACGTTGAGGGTTGTAAGACTAGTTATAAGGATAATTTTGATTGTTCTAAGATTGAATGAACTCTTTAGAAAAGATATATGAGCAATATGTCGCATGTTAATGAGCATGATTTAGAATTTTATGAGATATATTAAAAGAACGATTGAGCATGACCCTAAATTATGAGTTAAGTGACACTATTAGTTGGAACTTTTGTTGATGTATATATTTATGTGATTTATTATGAAAGTGTGTTTGTTGCTATCCTAATTTGCTCTAGGAGTGTATTGTGTAAAATAAGTTGGAGAAATAAGTTCTAAGTATAAGTGATGCGTTTATGCTTCGATGTGTTTAAGTAAATGTAACGCGTTGGGGCATCAGGTATTTGCAACAGAACGCACACAACTCCTTCTAATGACGTTCAAGTTTTCCTAAACTAGACCTAAGTATAAATCTAATTTAGGTTAACCTTGGTAGGGGTCTGTCCTAAATAAATGTGAGAAATGTGTTATTTACACTAAATTGTTATGCCTGTGCAAGAGATGCAAAAGAGTTGAGTGGTGAATGATGGATCATACGAAAATGGAATTTAAGGTAAGTGGATGTGTCGGTCTAAGATGAGTGTAAACAACTAGGATGTGATATGGATGAAATGGAATGATTTGTTTATCTTTTGTTTATGCGTTAGACTTCATTCAACATTTCTTAACGCGAATGACATACAAAGCCTATTTCTAGGATGCATGCGTCTAACATAAAATGCAATAGATACCAGTGAGTCTATCTCTAGCTGTACTTGGTGTTCTACTTAATGCAGCTTAGTTATTCTTTCGAACAATCTAAGTTAAAAGATGTTTTTACCAATTTGTCAAATTGACTTGAGCTTTAGAATGAAATTATGCATAAAGTATTAATGCATTCAACATAAACAAGAAATAAACAATGGCAAGTATGATGGATCAAACATATGAATTTTATAAAGAAACAGAGTTTTTACAAAAGCAATATTTAATCAAATGGAATGAAGTGATAAATGAGAAGGAAACTGAGTCAAGCCAAAGAATACAATCTCTTGTATTTCTTTGGCTCAATCTCGTTGTGTACAATCACTTGTTTAGGACTTGGATGGAGTATCTTTCTCAAAAGTAGCTTTCTTCGCTCCCTGACCGGCGGTGGTGGTGGTTCTCAACCCTTCTGATCGAACTAAAACTAACTACAGTATACAGAGAGTAAGGATCTTGATAGAGGGACTTCATCTATTTATAGGCGTTGGTCACGTTGGTCAGCATTAAAGTCCATGCCCTGATTAGCAGCCTGACTCTCTGAAGCTTCATCTATTTATAGGCGTTGGTCACGTTGGTCAGCATTAAAGTCCATGCCCTGATTAGCAGCCTGACTCTCGGAAGCTTTTTAGACACCACCTGCTGCGTGGAAGCTTTTCAGACGCCGCCTGCTGCAGGTGCCCATACTTGCAAGTGGTGATGTGACACAATCAGCCTGGAGCAATGAATCTACATTGAACTCCCTCCGACACATGGCCCATGTGTTGGAGCTTTTCCTACGGCACTTGTCTAATGCGTTAGCGTTAATCCTTGCGTTGAAATCCTGCAATACAGTGTGTTAGTGCCACGATATTTAGTAACAAAACTTCTTTTGTATGAGTTTGCTAGTGTTTGAAAAATCCATGCGTTTCGTCTAAAAAAAGAAAATTTATCATTAAAAACCTTAGTTGTTCCAACTTAAGAGCAAAAATAACTTGTATTTCTACAAGTTATCACCATTCCAAATTTGAACAATGCTTATCCTCAAGCATTCCAAAATAATTCTTTGTTATCTCCATTGTCTTAAGTGTGCAGAGTTCCCCTCTCATCATATTCTGTCATAAGCTTAAGATAAGAGTGTGGAAAATATAGTCAGATTGACTCTTTTCTAAAAGGATTAATGTTTAGATTCAGGTGCAACAGACCTTTTATCACAACTCCTTTCATTTCTCAAAACATTCTCGTTTTTTCTAAACCAGCAATGCGTTAGATGCATTTTTTAAGATAAATGCTGGATAAAAAGAAAAAAAAACAATTATGAATTTTTACTTTAGCCATGCGTTGTTCCAGGTATCTCCCTTTCGTTTTGGCTTGCCTCTACGGATGTCATGAGAGCATCCAACTACGGGTGAGAACCCTTCAGAACTAAACTCATATCTAATATTCATGCGGTTCAAGATATAATTTCTCCAGACTAGATAGAGGAGTTATATGGGACGCATTGGTCTAGGAGACTTAACTTCGTTTTGGCTTGCCCCCACGGGTGTCATGCGAGCATCCAACCTGTCTCTTATACACATCTAGATGTGTATAAGAGACAGTCCTAATGCCTACTCTATACTTATAGATTTCATATAGTTGATATCATTGAGGTCAGGCAGAGCACAAGACTTAGAAAATATCTAAAGAACAAAAATCAAGTATGCCAAGGTCAAACGCAAGGAACAAAATAATAAGAATTTCTCATTCATTTTCATAAATCCATATGAAGTAAACAAACAAGTCAAGCAGATACAAAAGAACAATTAAATCAAAATACAAAAATAACCGAACACCCCAAAAATCTATTGTGTTGGCGCATCATCTCTGCGTTCTTCCTCGGGGTCTTCATCAATGAAACGCAAGAGGTTTCTAAGATGGGCAGGTAGTGGAGGCAGAGCAAACATTCCAACCAAAACCTGGTTGATGTATTGCGTTGTGTAAACAAATTGGTCTTGTTTCCGTCTTGTTTTCTGCCTTAGATAATCCTTTAGAACCCGATTCTGTTGCTGAAGAGCTTCGATAGATGCGACCAGTGGTTTGAGTTGATCACCGATAAAAGTTTTCAACTCTTCTAAGTCTGCTCTGCATTGAGGTGGTGTTAGTTCGTCATTTCTTCCAACTAAGTCTTCAAAATTTGTTACATTGCTTGACCCTAGCCCAGTTGGCTCAAAATTTATTAGAGGAGGCACAAAGTTGGGAATTGGACTTGGTTGGGGCGAAGGAGGGGAATAAGGGATGTTCTTGATCTATATGAGTTGGTTCTTAGTGCGTTTGATCAGGACTCCCTTCTGGCGGGACCAATGGTGAGTCATGGAAAGTAAGATTGAGGGGTGGTTGTGCTTCTTCAACCGGAAGTTCAAGCTCAGCTTCATGTTCTTCGTGTTCTGAAGCTTCATCGTCGTGTTCAACAATCTGGACGCATCTTCTTTTGGGGGCGCATTTGGATGATCGAGGCTTGGTTGCCACTTCCTTGGCAGATAAGGCAGGTTGATGCGGTGAACCGTGAAGTAAACGCCTTACTAACTTTATGTCTATCAAACCATCGATATCTTCATGATCATCCCCCAGAGGGATGCCCCTGCATTCACATAGTGCACAGATCAGCCATGGAAAGTAGAGTTGCCTTCGTGGCTTAGTCTTGATGGCTTTGATTTGATCCCTTATAATTCTTCTAACGTCCAAAGGGGATGCACTGCATGATGCAATAGGTAGCCAGGACGCGTTCCTTTGATAATGTCTCATCATGCGTTGTAGGCATGATGCTCCGTTTGATCAAGTAATACCATAAATTCGCGTCTGGAGTTAAATTCCTTGAATCTAACATTTTTTTCTCATTTCTCAATGTTTGCCATTTGCTTCCAGGTTTGCTACCGTCCTTAACGCATCTTCTAATTGTCTTGGCGTTGGCTACTCTAAGATGCAATTTCCTTCCACGTCCGAATTACTGTCAATGTTGAACACTTCGTTTATTTTGTCTGCTGAGAAGCACATTAACACCCCATCAACAAAAGTTGTGTTCTTCTCCATATCAAACTCACTATTGTAGAACATGCGGATGAGGTTGGGCCAGATACGAGTGTGACCAACGCAGAACTGATTCCACCCCAATGCGTTTATTTGTCTCAGTTATGTAAATTTGCAGTGGGTGGCATTCAGGAAAGAAGCCCTTTTCTACGAGTATGTCACTAAATTGACGCTTTCTTCCCGAGGTCTTCTTAGGTAACGCGTCGGTTACCTTGCGTTTTCCTGTCGCGTGTTCTTTGGCTTCCCTTGCTAGCTCTCTCAATTCTGTCTCTTATACACATCTAGATGTGTATAAGAGACAGTACCTTGCGTTTTCCTGCCGCGTGTTCTTTGGCTTCCCTTGCTAGCTCTCTCAATTCATTCTCCAATTCCCTTTGGAGAGCTGTCTTCTTTCGCCCTTGCCTTACGGGCTGGTAGTTTTCCAATTCCTACTCTAGTGCGTCGTGCCTTGAGTTGTTTTCATGCGTTGCACCCTCAGGTCCGGATGCAGATTGCTCATCTTCTTCTTTCTCCAATATCAATCTTCTTTTTCTTGTTACTCTTTTTTATTTTAAAGGCCCTTCATTTGTGTCGGATGGGTGTGGTTGAGACGCGTCAGGGCCAACTCTCCCTTCTCTGTTTTCTTCTTCCCTTTCTTCTTCTTATAATTCCTCTTCAAGCATCATGGCATATCGCTCTGCTTCGTCTAACTTGAATGATGCATTAGATGGGTCTGAACGCATCACCTGCTCTTCCTCTTGGCTTTGATTGAGGGATGCCAAGATCGCACCGAAAACCTCTTGCTCGTCCAGTCGAGCCAATTATGCCAACTCTTCAAGATTGCGCTCTAACGCAGGACTGTCAGAGGGTGGTATGGGTGGAGTAAATGGAGGGGTGCCTACTGAGGTATGAGGCGTCCCAGGGGAATATATGAGGATGGACGAACGAGATGGTTGGCTTGACGCATCTGATTCCACTGGATAAATGGTGGCCAAGGGCTTGATAGAAAGTGGGGATGGTGGACGTACAACTGGTGACGGTGCGTTGTGGACGTAGACTAGGAGTGGATTATGCGTTGCACCCACCATCGTGATGTTAGGGATGACTGATGGTGGGGCAGGCTTGGTGTAGGGTTTGGAGGCGGCCGTAGATGACGGATGCGTCCTTGGTTTTGCAGGTGTCTTGGCCTTTGGCTTAGGGGTAGTTTTGGGTTTTGGCTGAGGGGTCTTGGCCGGAGGGGTGACAATGGCTTTGGAGGCTTTGGAAGGGAGTTTCATGGTGGCTAAGGAAGGTTTCGAAACAGGCGGCCGCTGGGAAGAGGTGGCTCCGCCGTGTGTGGGTTTGGTTTGGGTGAGGGTTTTGGTGTTTTTCTAGGGCTTGGGGGAGGTGAAATCGAAACAGAGGACGATGAAAAAGAGCTTACCGGTGAGTCGTTCCCAAAGCTCACGGTCTCGTTCTGGCTATCTGAGGCCGACGACATGGTGGCACGAGAAGCTCGTGCTTATGGGAAGCGAGGGAGATGGAGAGGTTTTTTTTCCTTTCTTTTGTTACAAAGAACTCGAGAATGAAAATGAAGAAGAAAAAGGCTTCGAATCTGTCTCTTATACACATCTAGATGTGTATAAGAGACAGGTCTAGTTCTGGCTATCTGAGGCAGACGACATCGTGGCCGGAGAAGCTCGAGCAGATTGGAAGCGAGGGAGATGGAGAGGTTTTTTTTTTCTTTCTTTAGTTTCAAAAAGCTCAAGAGTAAAAATGAAGAAGAAGAGGGCTTTGAATCGTTGGGTTATTTTATAGGCTGAGAGAGAAAGTTAGTGGCTGACGTTAGGCGACGCCTGACGTCTGCAATAAATGTAAAGCTGAAGGGATGTCTCGGTTATCTAAATACTCTAGTGTTTTTGTGTTCTCGAGACGCGTCCTTTCAACTGGGCCATGTGTTAGACTTGCGTCTAACGCGTCCTTATTCCTAACTTGTTTATACACTTTTTAAAGAAACACAAACAAGTTTCCAATTTTTATGAAAGCAAAAATAAAGAACAATCTTAAAACAGTCAAACAAATAAATTAACAAACTCAAACGCATCGTAAAATACAGAATGCAAAAAGATAAGGATAGAGGATGCGTCCTTGGAATATATGGCGATGCAAACGCATGGATACTTCGACACGAGCCTCAATTGGCTTCGCGTAGTGCGAGAGATGACTTTTGGCGTTCCAGTCCATCTTCAAAGTAAGGCTTCACTCTTTTGCCGTTTACTTTAAATGCGTCGGTGCCATCTTCTCGCGTTATTTCCACAGCTCCATATGGAAAGATTGTCTTAATGATAAAAGGTCCTGACCACCTGGGTTTTAGGTTTCCTAGAAACAAACGCAAACGTGAATTGAACAATAAAACTTTCTGGTCAACAACAAGTTCTTTCTTACTGATGTGTTGGTCATGTCAACACTTTGTCTTTTCCTTGTACAGCTTATTATTCTCGTACGCATTCAATCGCCACTCCTCGAGCTCGTTGAGCTGAAGTTTGCATTAAGCACCCATGCGTCCAAGTTCATGTTTAACTTCTTAACTGCCCAAAACGCCTTGTACTCCAACTCTAAAGGTAAATGACAGGCTTTTTCAAATACAAGAGAGTATGGAGACATACCTTAGGAGTTTTGTAAGCAGTCTTGTAGGCCCAGAGTGCTTCATCCAGCCTCTGTGCCCAATCCTTCCGCGTTGCATTAACAACTTTCTTTAGGATAGACTTGATTTCTCGATTTGATACTTCCGCTTGACCATTGCTTTGTGGGTGGTAAGCAGTGGCGATCTTGTGCCTGACGTTATATTTTGCAAGTAATTTGAAAATGATGTGATTAATGAAGTGCGTACCTTTGTCGCTTATCAAGGCTCTTGGCGTTCCATAGCATGTAAAGATGTTTCTGGTAAGAAACTTAGATACAATGGACTCATCATTCCTAGCACAGGCTACTGCTTCTACCCACTTAGATACATAATCTACTACAAGCAGGATGTACTGTTGGCCATAGGACAGGGGAAAAGGTCCCATAAAATCTATGCCCCAAACATCAAATAGCTCAACTTCGAGAATATTGTTCAAGGGCATTACGTCCCTTAAAGAAATATTCCCGATGCGTTGACAGGGTCACATTTTCGAACAAACTCCCTCGCGTCTTTAAAGAAGGTGGGCCAAAAGTATCCGATTTGAAGGACCTTCGCTGCGATTCTTTGCCCACCGAAATGCCCTCCGTAAGGAAAGTCATGACACTCGGCTAAAATGTGTTGTGTCTCCTCCTCCGGAACGCATCGGCGCATTATGGAGTTAGGGCCTTGTTTATATAGAAATGGTTCATCCCAAAAATAAAACTTGTTGTCATGAATTAACCGTTTCTTTTGCTGAGAGCTGAAGTTCCCAGGGAATTTCTTAGTGGTTAAATAATTGACTATGTCCGCATACCAAGGTTCCCTGCCTTCCACTCTAAACAGGCTTTCATGAGGAAATGCGTCCTTGATTTCACTTTCTTGGGCTTGCATTTCATGATTCTCTAGCCTGGACAGGTGGTCAGCCACCTGATTTTCTATTCCCTTTCTGTCCTGGATATCAATATCAAACTCCTGTAGCAGCAGCACCCATCTTATCAACCTTAGCTTCGCGTCCTTTTTGCTCATCAGGAATTTTATGACTGAGTGGTCGGTGTATATGGTTGTTGATGCACCAACTAAGTAAGATCGAAACTTTTCAATGCCAAACACTACAGCCAACATTTCTTTTTCAGTAGTGATGTAGTGTTCCTGAGAGTCATTTAGTGTTTTGGATGCTATGAGATGGGGTATATCAAATTACCTTTCTTCTGCCCTAACAATGTTTCTATTGCCACATCACTTGCGTCGCACATGAGAATAAAGCACTGCGTCCAATCTGGTGCTATCAGTACTAGGGTTGTCGTGAATGCATACTTCAAGGTTTCAAACGCGTCAATGCAGTCTTCATTAAAGTCATAGGGTCGGTTCGCCTCTAGTAATGCGCTCAAAGGTCGCGCAATCTGAGAGAATCCTCTAACCAACCATCTATAGAAGTCGGCATGCCCTAGAAAACTTCGTAAAGTTTTAACATTTGATGGTGGTGGAAGTTTTGCTATGACATCTATTTTGGCTTCATCTACTTCCAAGCCAACCTTAGATACTTTGTGACCTAAGACAATTCCTTCAGTCACCATGAAGTGATTTCTCCCAATTTAGCACCAAGTTTGTTTCCTCACATCGAGCAAAGACGGCCTCCAAATTATCTAGGCATGACTGGAATGAGTCTCCAAAGACTGAAAAATCGTCCATGAAGACTGGTCTTTTCTAGGAAGTCAAAGAAGATAGCCATCATACATCTTTGAAATGTCCCAGGTGCGTTACATAGCCCAAAGGGCATGCGTCTGAATGCAAATGTTCCAAAGAGACAAGTAAACGTAGTCTTCTCCTAATCTTCCGGATCTATCAGAATCTGGTTGTAACCAGAGTATCCATCGAGAAAGCAATAAAATTCTTGCCTGCAAGTCTGTCAAACATTTGATCGATGAAAGGAAGGGGGAAGTGGTCTTTCTTAGTTGTTGCTTTGAGTTTCCTGTAATCCATACAGATGCATCAGCCATGACAGTCCTCGAGGGTATGAGTTCATTGTTGCTGTTGACTATCACGGTCGTTCCCCCGTTTTTTGGGAACGCATTGGACTGCACTTACCGAGCTACTGTCGAATATAGGATAAATAACTCCCGCGTCCAATCATTTTAGAATTTCTTTCTTAACCACTTCTTTCATTACGGGGTTCAACCTCCTTTGAGGCTCGATTGACCCCGACTTCCCTTCTTTCAACCTAATCTTATGCATGCAAAAAAATGGACTAATGCCACGGATATCCGCAAGCGTCCAGCCTATTGCACGCTTGTGCTTCTTCAGCATCTGCAAGAGAGATTGCTCATTAGGCTCTGTAAGATTTGCAGAAATGATCACAGGTAAAGTGTTGTTGTTTCCAAGGAACACATATTTCAAGTGTCCAAGTAAATGTTTTAACTCGAGTTTTGGTGGTTCTTCAAGTGATGGACGCATTGGTTTTGTCCGCCGCTCACTCAGACTTGGCGGCTCTGATTCTTTCAGGTTCTCCTCCAACGCGAGGACCTCACACATATGAGTCTCTTCTTCAGGCAACTCAATATTGTTTAGTTGACAATCTTCACTATCTGGGAACTTTAATGCGTTGAGCACATTAAACTTCACCTCCTCATTGTCCACGCGCATAGTTAATTCGCCTTTATGCACGTCAATTAAAACTTTCCTAGTAGCTAAAAATAGGTGTCCAAGGATAATTAGTACCTCCCTATCTGCTTCATAGTCCAAGATAATAATGTCTGCTGGGAATATGAGATTGCCAACCTTCACCAGAACGTCTTCAATCTTCCCTTTTGGGTACTTAATTGTTCTGTCAGCGAGCTGAAGAGTAACAGAAATAGGTTGTGCTTCGCCAATCCCCAATTTCTTAAAAATTGAAAGTGGCATAAGATTAATGTTGGCTTCTAGATCCACAACGCATGACCCACATCCAATCCTCCTATTGAACAAGGAATTGTAAAGCTCCCAAGGTCCTTCTACTTCTTTGGTAGACTGTTGCTTACTAACGCGTTGCACTCCTGCATTAGCGCTATTACTTTCCTCTCACTGACTCTTCTCTTCTTCGTCAAGATGTCCTTAAAAAATTTGACATATGTTGGCATCTGCTCCAAAGCCTCTATCAGTGGAATGTTGATATGCAGCTACTTTAGGAGCTCAAGAAAGCGCTTGAATTGTTGTTCATCATTCTTCTTCATCAGACGCCAAGGGAATGATGCATTCAAAGTCACCTCAGGCTTTCCCGTGTTAGACATACTTGGTTCTGAATGGCTCGTAGTCTCGGGCGTTCTTTCTTCTTAATCCATTGAACGTGTGATGCGTTCTTTCAAAGGAATGCTATTTCTTAGATTCATTCTTCTTTCTTCAAGAGATTTTCCACTTCGCAGCGTCACCGCGTGACATTACTCCTTCCCATTATTATTCCCAGGTGTTTCAGTATTGCTAGGTAGAACTCCAAGCTACCTATTTTTCAACTCGCTCACTATCTGCCCTACCTGAATTTCCAGGTTTTTGATAGATGACGCCTAACTTTTCAGCAACGCTTCATTCTGGGCTATGTACTCCTTCAATAGGTTCTCAAGCGGAGATCCTGAGCTCGACGCTTGTTCTCCTTTATAAAGGGTTGTTGATGTTACTGATGCGTTTGTTGAAATGCAGGCGGCGGTCCATTCCTTTGCTGATGGTTCGCCCCCGGGTGGTGCTCCTAATGATTTCCTTCTATCCAAGAAAAATTCTGATGGTTTCTCCATCTAGAGTTATATGTATTAGAAAATGGGTTGTTTTTTAAGAAGCATACTGACTGAGGGTTTTGTGGACATTCAGCATAGAAGTGAGGATCTCCACAGCCCACACAGCTAACCATGGGCTGCCCAAACGCCTCTATTTGATTCACCTTCTGCTGATTTGATGCATTTCTCAGCATTATGTTCTGTAGAAGGCTGGTCATCGTAGCCACTTGAGCAGAAAGTGTGGCTATTGTGTTGGAATCGATAGAATTAATGTTCTGAGATCTCTTCTTCCTATCAGCTCTTTCATCATACATATCATCCACCCATTCCATATTGTGTTTAGCAATGCGGTTTAGTATCTCTTTAGCCTCAGTGTAAGATTTGTCCATGAGTTCACCGTTACGTCTGCTGCCATCTACGATGCTCTATTCAGTCCTCCATAGAATGTCTCCGTTTGGATAGTTAGAGGCAGTCCATGGTTCGGGCAATTCTTGACCAAGCCCTTAAAACGCTCCCATGTGGCGCTTAAAGTCTCTGCATCTTCTTGTTCAAAGTTCATAATCTCTCGACGCCTCCTCGCGTTGGTGGTAGGTGGGAAGTATTTTTGCATAAATTTTTCCACCAACTTCTCCCAAGTGGTGATTTCACCAGGCTCCAGTGAGCTCACCCATTGTTTTGCGTCATCACGCAAAGAATAGGGAAACAAGGACAGCCTGATAGCCTCTAGGGTGATTCCAGGAATCACAAATGAATTACACATTTCCAGGAAACGCTTCATGTGGGTGTGAGGATCTTCACCACGACCACCCCCAAATTGTCAACCAGACTAGAGCATTTGGAGCATAATAGATTTCATCTCAAACCTGGTTCCATTCGGCATTGGGTATATAATTCCTGGAGAGAAATCATACAATATAGGGGACGCATACTCCCTCATGGGACGCGTGCTGCTATTTGCCATCATGATTGGATTCTGTGCAGCATGAGCAAGTTGCTGATTTTCCTGTTCTTCTACCATTGCTTGTTGCCTGTTCTGTTATCTGAGAAATTGTTGCCTCAACCTTCGACGATGGTTAGATCGGTTCCTACGTCGGAAGGTCCTTTCAATTTTAGGGTCGTATCTGAATTTAGGAGTGCTCTCCCTACTCATAAACGTTCACAAGCTTAGGCGTAGCTTGTAATACTCCCTCGACCAAAGTGTTCCTACAACAAATACAAACAAAATTTCTAGTTAGTTTTGTTTCTAAATCCCTGGCAATGGCGTCAAAAACTTGTTCATTGCTATCGCGATTTGCTCTAGGAGTGAATTGTGTAAAATAAGTTGAAGAAATAAGTTCTAAGTATAAGTGATGCGTTTATTCTTCGATGTGTTTAAGTAAATGTAACGCGTTGGGGCGTCAGGTATTTGCAGCAGAACGCACACAACTTCTTCTAATGACGTTCAAGTTTTCTTAAACTAGACCCAAGTATAAATCTAATTTAGGTTCCTGGTAAGTCCAGGGTCGAACTCGGAGATTCAGTTAACCAAACGCAGAACTTGCGTTGATGAGTGGTGAATGATGGATCATGCGAAAATGGAATTTAAAGTAAGTGGACGCATCGGTCTAAGATGAGTGTACACAACTAAGATGTGATATGGATGAAATGGAATGATTTGCTTATCGTTTGTTTATGCGTCAGACTTCATTCAACATTTCTTAAAGCGAATGACATACAAAGCCTATCTCTAGGATGCATGCGTCTAACACAAAATGCAATAGACACCAGTGAGTCTATCTCTAGCTGTACTAGGCGTCCTACTTAATGCAGCTTAATTATTCTTTCGAACAATCTAAGTTAAAAGATGCTTTTACTAATTTGTCAAATTGACTTGAGCTTTAGAATGAAATAATGCATAAAGTATTAATGCATTCAACATAAACAAGAAATAAACAATGGAAAGTATGATGGATCAAACATATGAATTTTATAAAGAAACAAAGTCTTTACAAAAGCAATATTTAATCAAATGGAAGAAGTGATAAATGAGAAAAAGGAAACTGAGTCAAGCCAAAGAATACAATCTCTTGTATTCCTTTGGCTCAATCTCGTTGTGTACAATCACTTGTTTAGGACTTGGATGGAGTATCTTTCTCAAGAGTAGCTTCCTCCACTCCCTGACCAGCGTGGTGGTGGTTCTCAACCCTTCTGATTGTCTAGCACCACAACACAGCCTCTACAGAACTAAAACTATAACTACAATATACAGAGAGTAAGGATCTTGATAATTTTCGAACTGTTTTACTCTGGAGGGACTTCATCTATTTATAGGCGTTAGTCATGTCCACTTAGTGAATGAGCAGCATTAAAGTCCATGTCCTGGTCAACATTAAAGTCCATGCCCTGATTAGCCGTCTGACTCTCGGAAGCTTTTCAGACGCTGCCTGCTGCGTGGAAGCTTTTCAGACGCCGCGACACAATCAGCCTGGAGCAATGAATCTTCTCTACATTGAACTCCCTCCGACGCATGGCCCATGCGTTAGAGCTTTTCCTGCAGCACTTGTCTAATGCGTTAACGTTAATCCTTGCATTGAAATCCTGCAATACAGTGTGTTAGTGTCGCGATATTTAGTAACAAAACTTCTTTTGTATGAGTTTGCTAGTGTTTGAATAAATCCATGCGTTTCATCTAGAAATGAGGAGAATTTATCATTAAAAACCTTAGTTGTTCCAACTTAAGAGCAAAAATAACTTGTATTTCTACCAGTTATCAATGAGTAAGTTATATGATGTATTATAAAATTTCAAATGTTTGATTGTTTACATGAGTTAGTGCATGAAAGTGATGTACTAGAGTGGATCCATTAATACTAGATTAATAACGTATGTTGAGGTTAATTAACATGACCTTGATTAAGAGATTTTAGAGGATTCATAATTATGTGAATGTTATATGTAATATGAAGTTAGATGCAATCTCTTCTCCTTTCCAAACTATGTGACTGCATGAGAGTGATGCACATCCAAGACTAGTACATGAAGGGCTGGTGTGTATGAAAGTGATACATACCTAGAGGGTACTGGGGTGTACTAAGAGAGGGACACGCTCAGTGGGTTATGTGTATACGAAAGAGGTGTATGCATAACCATGTGTACGAAAGAGGTACGTATCCCTACATTTATAGAGAGGATCTGGGGTGTACGAAAAAGGTACATACTCAGTGAGTCATGTGTATACGAAAGAGGTGTATACATAACCAGATGTACGAAAGAGGTACATACTCAGTGGGTTAGGTGTATACTTAACCAGGTGTACGAAAGAGGTACACATTCAATGGGTTATGTGTATACGAAAAAGGTGTATACGTAACCATGTATATGAAAGAGGTACACATTAAGTGGGTTATGTGTATACGAAAGAGGTATATGCATAATCATGCGTACGTAAGAGATTGTGTTTCCTTCGGGATTCACCAGAGGTTGTGGGTCCTACGGGACTTACTAGAGGTAGTGGGCATATTTAGCTACAGTAGGATAGCAATCAGTTTTTCATATATGTATGAGTCCCAGGAGGAATAGGACAGTTTATATGTTCCACCAGAGGTTGGCATCTAGAGAACATAGATACCTAACCTGACCCCAGTAGTGGGGTTACTTACTGAGTATAAAAATACTCACCCTTTCTCATGTTTATGTTTCAGGTAAAAGTAGGGATGCACTGGCGAGTGACAAGCAGAATCCGTAATCGAGCCACTGGGACCAGTTTTATGCTTCTGCTCATGATGTTTAGATTTCTTTAATGTTTTTCCACTTTTAGTCTTTATGTTTGAAACTTACTAATTAATATTTGTTTCCAAACTTTTACGGTTTTCTAAATTCATT
The DNA here is from genome assembly GCF_009727055.1 of Benincasa hispida. NCBI lineage: Eukaryota > Viridiplantae > Streptophyta > Magnoliopsida > Cucurbitales > Cucurbitaceae > Benincasa > Benincasa hispida. The sequence continues at coordinate 35,687,171 of NC_052351.1, read as the reverse complement.
AAATTTCTAATTATGATTTATGGGTACCCTGTTATTTGACTTTTATTTAGTTTTAATGAAAATATTTTATTTGACTTTATTTATTTAGCATTTATTTCGCTATGAAAATGCATCATTTTAAATTCTATGCATGCATGTGTATAGTAACGGCCTAGCTCGAGTTCTAGGGAGTCAGGTTGTTACACCAACATACCCCAATTCTCCCTTCTTTCAATGTTCAACGGTTCCACCCACCGGTCACTGGCACACTCTGGGAACCAACTCCAGACTTTTATAACCACCTCTGATGACAACTCTGACGATCAACTCCGGGCTCTAACAACCACCTCCAATGACAGCTCCACCGACCAACTCCAGGCTCCGACAACCACCTCTGACGACAATTTTGATGACCACATTTGTGCAACCAACTCTAATGACCAATTTCGAGCTTCAACAACCATCTCTAATGACAACTCCGATAACTTTAATGAGCACCTTCATGCGATCAACTCTGGCGACCAATTTCAGGCTTTGGCAACCACCTTCGACAACAAACTTTGATGACCCACTTCGACAACCACCTCCAACTACAAACTCCAATGACCAACTCCAACAACTATCTTCGACTACAAACTCCAACGATCAATTCCGACAACCACCTTCTTAGGCTCGGACAACCACCTTCGACTACAAACTCTAACAAAAATCACCTTTGATGATCAACTTCGATGACCACCTTTGAGCGAGCAACTCTGACGACTAATTTCAAGCTTCAACAACCACCTTCCACGATAAACTCTAGCAACCAACTCCAATACTACCTTCATGCAACCACTTCAAGCAATAACAACCACCTCCGACACACACTCTAGCGAAAATCATCTTTGATGATCAACTTCGACGACCACCTTCGTGAGACCAACTCTGAGCTTCGAAAATCACCTCCAACGACAAACTTCGATTACCAACTCCAATACCACCTTCATGCAACAAACTTTAGGCTCCGAAAACCACATCCGACTACAAACTCCAATAAAAATCATCTTTGATAATCAACTTCGACAACCACTTTCAACTATTATAAGATCAATGACTGTTAAAGTATGCTGTAAGGTTGTTGATTATATATTAATAGTATCTTGTATACATTAAGTGCATTATTTATTCGTAGAAATTTGTAAAATATATTTTTATTTAATTGAATTCACATATCAAATGAGTGTTAAGAATATTTGGCAAAGTATGTATGTAGCTAAAAAGTATGTAACATATAATAAAAAATAAACCATAAAATTGAGTTTTTTTTTTTTTTTTGGGAACATTTTCTAGTAAGACTTAGTGAAAAGTTGAGGTTTGTTCTATGATGATCCTCCAAATTTGGAGGAATTTAAAATGAAATTGTTGAAGAAAATGTGGTGGCATTCAATTAGTTGCTAAGATGATGAAGAGATTCAATTAGAAAAAATTATGGCACAAAAAAATACAGAGCAACAACAGGAAAAGGAAGAAAAGGAAGAAGATGATGATGAAATTCAAGGGAAAAAAAATAGGAATCAAAACTTTTGCTTTCTCTCTTTAGTTTTTCATTTTATTTAACAATATTTCTACAAGAAATATAATGGGTTAATTGTTGTTCATTACCCTAAAAAAAACTTTAAATTTTTTTAAAAAAAATTACAATCTATTTTTTATTCAAACAAATATGAGTACAATTATTGAATAAAAAAAATTCAGAAAAAAAATGATAATCATAAAAGCAGATTATTTAGAATTTAAAAAACTGTACCAGATACCCCAGACATATGAACTAACTCTGCATTCCAAACATGACATATAAACTTAGAGAAAATCAGGGCAGATTTAGTATGGGCCCAGGGGCTCTTTGTATGATATATATATATATATATATAAGACTAGCATAGCATCAAAATTACTAGCTAGCCTAGTAGTAAATTTGTGTTCTAGCCCTTTCTAAACCTAGGTTCAAACCTCGTTCATTACGTTTAAGTAAAGCCCCCCATCAACAAAATTTGGCTAGCTCTCCAAATTACAAATTCCAAATTACAAATTAGATTCAAATACGTAAAAAATTGAAAATTTATCAAATTTAACTAAATTGAGTTGTTGCTTGAAAAAAAGTCAAACATAACTCATTCAAATTGAGAAAACTACAAATTTAACTTTCATACATAATTTGAAAGTTTCTAAACAATGAATTTAATCTACCCAAGTAAATTTATTTTATGTTTCAAATCTTCACTAAACTTTCACTTTCGTTCACTATATATATCCAACAATCTCCCACATGAAAGATGTTGGGATTAGTGTCCTAATTCTTCTGGATCTCGTAGTTTGTAATTTATACACATTGTTACAAATAAAATAAAAGTTATTTTATTTTGGCATTTACTCATATCCAATAAACAAAGCTCCAGGGTTATTGTATGTAAACTTAAGCATGTATATTAGATATACAAGTGGATCATGCCTTAAGTGATAACCTAAATAGGTCTGTAGTATAAGGATTAAGGTGGGATACCTGATCCTAGTGACATTACGATACGGCCCGCTTTATAGGGGTTTGCAAGTATTGTGAATTACTACAGATGGTAGATCCTGACCATTCATGTGGAGACATGCAAACGGAGGTGTCTCATACAATGAGTTTGTATAAAACCGAACCACGAGATGACTAGTCTCTGTATATAACGCCATTGATACTGGAGACTTACATCTCACCTAAACGACCATAGATGATGACCTCAATCCTAAGTGTTTTGAGAAGTCCTACCTTTGAGGGCGGTCCTTTGATTAGTATAGGTGAGAGTGGCCAGATTTCCAAATCAACATGACTACATTTTTTGGGACTTGTCTGATTTGGGAGCTATGAACACAGTTACACAAAATGAAATTCACTCCTTCCCCGAAGCAGGGGTAAGTAGATAGATTGCTCCCTTAAGGGCTGATTTTGGGTCTTGAACATAGTGGCCACAGCTTCTCTTTAGAAGAAAGAACTCAGTCATAGTAGGACTATGACTTATGTTCATTAGAGAGATCAGTGGTACTTAAAGAGTTAGATGTAACTACAGGAGCATAACAGTTATTGGCCCAACTGTACTTAGGAGCGATCTGTGAAGGGTTATCGCACTGTTGATTGGTTGATATGGACACATAATATATCTGTAGTAAGGAAAGTTCAGATGTCGGTCTTTAGTGGAGTACTTGGCAATTAACGGATGGTGGATCCCATGACTAAAGTGTTTAGTCAGTTATTCATGTACCGTTGGAGTTTCGAGCTACAGGTCCATAAGGTCCCCTTGGTAGCTCAATGGATTCAAGTTGAGAATCAGTTCTTAGTGTTGGTTTGAAATGTTCAAATTTACAAGAGGTAATTCGATTATGTATGATATGATCGATATGATGTATTAGATACATCAAGTGGAGGATTAATATAAATGAGATTTACATTAAGTACCATGAAATAGAAAAAGAGTTATGGTTTATATGTTTCATGAGATGAAATATTAAAACTATAGGTTATAAATATACTATGGTAAGTTGGTTATCATATATATTTATAATAATATTAATTATTGGATAATTATCTCTTTTTCTCTATTAACCAATTGAGTGGGAGGTTATTGGTAGTTTCATGGTAACCATGAGATAAAAGAAAAAATATTTTCCTAAATTTAGTAGTTGTTGAATTGAGATTTTCCATTCTCGGGAAAGACTCACGGTGGTTGTCAAGTGAATTGGATTCAATAAATGATAGCTAAAGAGAGACCATACAATCATGGAGTGACACTACACGATAGTCACTCAGCTGGCCGATCGCTAACGATTGCGGAGCTTTTGCTAAACGATCGCGGAGCTTCTTCTAAACGATTGGACATCGTCTATACGATAGACTTGTCATCTCCCACTTGCTCAATTGTTTACATAATTGTTCTTCCTTCGGTCTCGTCCTCTAACCAAGTCCACACAGAGCCTACACTTCTGGATTCTCACACCAAGAATACCAAGGTAGCCATTGTGATGGTGTCGTACTCAACTCGACATAGTTCAAGGTTTTTTAAGGTCGTTTACTGTGTTCGTGGTCTTGGAGTTCGTTGTGTTCATGATTGCTGTGATTGTGCTGTTTTAGCGGTCGTAGTGTTCGAGCGTTCAGGTTTGCAGTCTTGCTGATTGTTCGAGCATTCGTGATCGAGGGTGTTTGAAGATAGTCTTCAAAGGTATGTTAATTCTATCCCTTAATCTTATGTAAAGCATGTTGTAATTTCGTTTTATGCATTACCTGTATGTTTCCGTTTCTTAAATGTAATTATTAATGTTCAAATACAAATGAAATTTGGAACGATCATTCCACTGCTCATGCAAATCCTCATGTCCGATTTCCTTCAGAAGAAAGTGAGAAAAACCAAACAAAATCGTAGGGAGGAAACAGATAAGCTATGCACCAGGAGAGGTGTCTTCTTGACTTGAACCTTCCTTAGTGAATATCCATCGAATTTACTGAAAAATAGTGAGACTATGCTCTGGAACTATCCTTCTCATTGGTGAATTTAGACAACAGATATCACACATAACTCGTCTTGTATCTTTGAGTTCTCTATGTTTGTGTCCATTTTGGTCCTGGATAAAATCATGAATTCATGAGAACTTTAAAGAACATAAGCCATGTGAAAAATTCTCATAAAAGCGACCCCATTTCTACTCTCATATAGGTAATATTGATTAAGAGCATCTTGTCACTACTCCTCTTGTAAAACAAGATATCATTATAACCTTAACATCAATAGATCACACACTCTAGAATATCATAGAAATAGGAAGAAACTATAAGTTTCTTAATGTGTCAATTATGAATTATCCAACTAGTTTGCCTATTGAATCTAGATCTTAGGATCTTCAGTTAACTAGGTTAGGTTACCACTAGATAACTCATTTCATAGCCTTTGGCCCCATTTCCCTCGATGTATATGTGACTTGCTCTCTTGACAATCCTTTCGTCAAATGATCTGCAATATTCTCTTTTGACTTCACATAATCAATAAAATTTATTCCATTAAAGGTCAATTGCCTTATCGAATTATGCATGCGTCTAATATGTTGTGATTTGCCATTTTAGCCATTATTCTTGGCTTTCATAGAAGCCACTAAATTGTCACAATAAATAATATTACACTTATAGGCTTTGGCCAAAATGGAATATCTTCAAGAAAAATTCGGAGACATTCAGCTTCTTCTCCTGTTTTATCAAGAGTTATAAACTCTGATTCCATAATAGAATGTGTTATACACGTCTATTTTGAGGAATTCCATGATACAGCTGCTCTAGCTAAGGTAAAAATATACCCACTGATTGATTTAATCTCCATGCTATTAGAAATCCAATTAGGATCACTAAATCTTTCTAGTACATGTGGATACCTCGTATAATGCAATCCATAGTCTAGAGTGTACTTCAAGTACCTTAGAACTCTGATTAACGCATTCCAATGATCATGCCCAATATTGCTAAAGTATCTTGTTAGCCTTCCTATTGAATAGGCAATATCAGGTCTTGTACAATTTATTATGTACATTAAGCGATCAATAGCTTTAGAATATTCTAGATAAGACACACTTTCATCATTATTTATCTTCAAATTACAATTTGGATCAAATGGAATAACAGCCAACTTACTCTCAAAATGATCAAATTTTCTCAATACTTTCTCTATATAATGAGATTGAGAAAGTATGTATCCACTTGGATTTCTTGTTATTTGAATTCCAAGGATAACATCAGTAAGACCAAGGTCTTTCATGTCAAAGTTTGATCTCAACATCCTTTTAGTGGAATCAATAACATTTCTATTTGTGTCCATTATTAATATATCATCTATATACAAGCAAATAATGACATACTCTTTATTTATAGACACATTTATCACATTCATTTATCTTAAATCCATTTGATAACATAGTGTGATCAAACTTTTCATGTCATTGTTTAGGTGCTTGTGTCAATCCAGAAAGAGACTTAACAAGTTTACAAACTTTGTCTTCAAGTCCTTTAACAACAAAACCTTCAAGTTGTTCCATATAAATTTCTTCAACTAAAATATCCATTTAAAAAGAGAGTTTTTACATCCATTTGGTGAATTTTAAAATTTTGTAAAGTTGCTATTGCAATAAACATCCTTATAGATGTAATTCTCATCATTGGAGAATAGATATTGAAGAAATCTAGCCCTTCTTTTTGGTGAAATCTTTTAGCTACCAACCGGGCTTTGTGTTTATCAATAGTGTCGTCAACCTTTAGCTTTCTCTTAAAAATCGATTTACTCCCAATTGGTTTACTTCCAGGAGTAAATCAACCAATACCCATATATTGTTCTATAAAACGGATTCTAGCTCACTATTGATAACTTCCTTCCAATAAAGTGTTGGGTTTTATGTCCTAAAACTCATAGATAGTAAATGTAAATAATTAATTGTCATCTATAAAGAGTTATCAATGTTATTTCAATAAATGTTATTGATTATGTTGTATTCTAGTTTGTCTTAATAACCCTAAATCCAATTACTAACATCCAAGGTTGTCTTATGAGTCTTGAACTATATGTGGAGACATACAGGGATCAATGCTCAAGATACAACCTAAAAAAGGGTCTATAGTATAGGGATAAAGTTGGGTACCTTATCTTGGTGAGACTATGGATACGACCCACTTTGTATTTGATACAAACGCAATGATTCAACATGTTCGTGTAAGTGGCATGAGAGTGGAGGTATTTTATGCAATGAGTTTGCATAAAATTGGACCGCGAAATAGTAATTACTAGATGTAACACTATTGACTATTTAGGTTTTTATTTCAATAGAATGACCTAGGCTACTTAGTCTTAATCTTGAGTTTATTATAAACTTCTGTTTACGAGGGATTGCCCTTTGATTTGCATGGGTGAGAGTGGCCAGTTTTTCGACTCAATAAGCCTACCATTTTTGGGACAAGACCGAGTAGGGAGCTGAGAATATAATAATACAAGATGGAATTCACTCTTTCCCAACTTTATGGTAAGTAAATGAGTGTTTTCTTAAGTGGTGTCTCTGAGACTTGAACAAATGGCCATACCCTCTCACTAGCCCGAGAGAGGTTTCTGTTTAATGGTTGGACCATAAACAGGTTGTTCATTAGAGAGTACTAGTACTAGGTTATAGGGTAACCTAGGGGTAAAATGGTAATTTTACCCAGTTGGTGTTACGAACACTCGTGAAGGACTAACTTGCTATTATTGGTCTATATTCGTGGACACAGAAACATATTTGCAGTGAGAAAAATGCAGCTGTGGGTCTTTAGTATAGTGTACCTGCAGTTAACGAATATTAATTAATTGGTTAATGAGTTTAACCAGTTAATCTCACATCGTTGAATCTCACATCGTTGGAACTTCTAATCTGTAAGTCCACCAGGTTCACTTGTTAGTTTACTAAAGGATATTGATGAGGAATGATTTAAATTGTTTAGATCAATTGAAGAAATTGTATATTAATGTGATTAATATATAATTAATTACAAATGTGATTTATAATTCAAATTATGTTAAAGAGGAATGTTTGAATGAGATTCAAATATTTAATTCATGTGAATTAGATTAATGAAGATTTAATTAATTATAATGTTAGAGAGGTGGAAGCATATAAACATGTGATGTTTATATTTTAATTAATTAACTATATATTAAATTAGATTTAATATATGGTTATTTAATTAATGTACCAATTAATTAAATAAGGGTACATTAATTAAATAAGGGGTTATCTAATTAATTGGCATCAGGGGTGAAAAGAGAAATACTTGGAGAAGGGGTAAACCCTTCTCCATATAAATTCATCTTATTATCCCATTTGCGGCAAGCATTACTTTGTGCAAAATTATACCTTAGCCTCCAAAATAATTCCTCTCTACACTCTTTCTACAATCTCTCTACCTCTTCCTCTTCCAAGTGTTGGAGACCACTCATCCAACTCTTGGAATCCTAAAAAAATAACAAGATTATTCTTGTGGTAGTGTCATTGATCATTCAGAAGACATTCGTGTAAAGAACAAGAGGAATTTCGAGAAGTTTGAGAATCTACGAAAGAATCATTCATCCCTTTGTTTCTCCTTTATAATGCATGCTTATTATGTTGTTTATTCTCTTCTACTCTGTTTTAATATGTTGTCTTTTGTTTCTTTAAAATGGAAAAATCGAATGTAAGGCATTCTCACGCTTCCACTCAGGATTTGATCCCTTCATAAGGTGCATTAGGCGATGATACAGCTTCTTGAAAAGTTTGAGGCTCATTTTCTATCATATAAGTTATGAAATCAGGTCCAAAAAGAAGTAGCTTTCTTAGCTCTTTTGCTTCTTCTAGGTTCAGACTTAGTATTCTGATCGTTTGGGCCCTTCAAAGAGTTAGCCTCATTAATTCTTTTGGTACCAATAGTTTTATGTCCTTCCTCCTTTAAAGAAAAAATATTCTCAAAGAATTCAACTTCAATAGATTCCATTATGGTATTATTATTGTCAGATATTTTTTATTTAATCACTATGAATCTATAAACATCACTATGCATTGCATAGCCTATAAAAGCATAATCAATTGTCTTAGGTCCAAGTTTGGTCCTTTTTGGTAAAGGAAGTTGTATCTTTGCCAAACACCTCCATACTTTCAGCATTTTATATGAAGGTAACTTTCCATTCCACACTTCATAAGGTGACTTATTAGTCTTTTTATTTGGAATTCTATTTAGTATAAAATTTGTTGTCAACAAAGTTTCTCCCCACAAATTATGAGGTAAACCTGAAATATTTAACATGCAATTAACCATGTCCTTTAAAGTCTAGTTCTTTCTTTTAGGTACACCATTTTGTTGTGATGTATAAGGTGTTGTAGTTTGATGGATTATATCATTAACTTCACAAAATTCATAAAGTGATGATGATTCATATTCACCACCTCTATCTGATCTGATTACCTTTCTTCTCAAATTGATTTTCAACTTCTACCTTATATATTTTAAAAACATTAAAGGTTTCGTCTTTACTATGTAATAAATATACATAACAATAGTTACTACAATCATCAATGGATGTGACAAAATATCTCTTACCACCTCGTGTGGGAGTACTTTTTATGTCACATACATCACTGTGGATTAAATTAAATAACTCATTACTTCTTTTCATAGATGAAAATGTAAACCCCTGCACTTGTTTTACCAGTTAATTAAGTTTAAGCTTCCTTAATATATTAAAGACATGTCTTAATATTAATGCAAGAGTAAGCTAAGTATTTGCAGTGAATGATGCATTTAAAGTGTTGAGAGAAGGAAAATTTTCTAAGTGTTACGAGCTTATGCATTCGAGTTATAAGCATAGTTAATGAATGGGAAGTTTAAGAAGTTTAGACAATGGCAAGCTAGAAAAGGGGCAAGAATATATGTTGTGTGGAATGTTGAACTCTCAATGAAATAGGAAGAAGTTAACATCTAGAGAAAGTAGAGGATTCCATACGATTGGAGCTATGAGGCATCATGCGACCAGTTCTAATGAACAATGCGGTATGAGGGAAGTATGCGACCAACTTTGTCTACCAATGTTGAGGCTAAGTTGGCAAATGAGGCAGCAGAGGATCATGCGTTGAAGGTTGCTTAGGGGTTATGAAGATGCGTAGAAGTATGCGCCAACTAGGAAAAAGCTTAAGTGGTCGCAAGGCCATGCGATGAAGTTAAGCTGAGGAGTTCGGCTCAATTGACGGGTAAGCAAGCCAAGTGGCAGATATGCAAGCGTCAAAGGGAAGATAAATATGCCAGGTGGCATTAAATTAAGCAATTTTTTCATGCAAGCCCAAGTATTTTTAGGCATAACAAAGAAGGAGATTGTTTTGCCAAATATTTTCTAACGCCTAAGTAAAAGAATAATGTTGCCATTTGAAGATTTTGAAAGTTGAAGAAGTATCGACAAGCTAAAGGAAAATTGGAGGAATTTTTTATCAACTCAAAGTGAGTAATGCTCAATTTCTAAGGTAAGTGAAAGTTAAGATGTTTATGAGCAATTTCAGTGAAGGGAGTTTAGCTAAATGAGCACTGGGATTAAGTTATAAAATCTAAAAGATTGAAAATTTGAATGATGTTGTGGATGAATAAGTAAATAGCTGCATACGAAGAACAAGCAATAGCTGCATACGAAGAACAAGCAAGTAGCTGACCAAGTGATGTTATGCAGTAATGCATATGGGCATAGTCAGTTTACAACAAAGGCGTTTGGGTATGTCGCATAGTAGACGTCCATCGCATAGGCTAAGAAGGTCTTTGCAGCGCTTATTCGAACACCTTGAAGAAGGATTTCCAAATATCAGCCAATTTATAGGGTAAGAGGGCTAAAAATAGCTTATGCGATGGAGTTAAATTGTGCGTTAAGCTCATAAGGGAGCTAATTATGCTAACCAAGGGACCTTTCCTTTTTAGGACATACGCAAATAGGAGAGGCATACAAACCCATTGACAATGTCAAGTTTTTATAAATGATTTTCAGGGCATAGTCAGTTTAATACGCTATTTTTATATCCTGATTTTCTCGAGGCATGCTGTAAATATGTGTTGATCGCATGATCCATATTTTAAAGAAGTTATTTATGAATTTAGCATGCGTTTACAGTAAGCCTATGCCATGTTTTCGAAGGAACTCTTTAGGGAGAGAACCTTGAGCAGAAGTGGATCGACCAAATTCCATTTTTCATTGAATAAAAATTTTACAGTAAACAAGAAACAAGATATGCATTTAATTATAAATTACAGCATGCTAATGAAAAGGTTTCAGAAATCTCACCTTGAAAGACCTTTTCTTCATGATTTCCCTCGAAAAATTTCGAACACCTTGAAGACTTTCTTTAAGAATAACCTCGAACAAGAATGAACACTACCACAAATGTTTCCTCGATATTCTCAGTGTGAAGACCCAGGAGTGGTGGGCTCTGGCTATTTTGGTTATGAGGGAATTTTATGGAGGAATGATTGAGAATTTTCTCCAAAAAAAACTCAAACACACAGAACTCTTCTGTTATTTTTCTCTGTCTCAAAGTTGTTCAACTTAGCCAAGAGGAAAAAGAAAGATTTCTTTTCTATATGCCAAATATAACTACCAACCACTTACGTGGGTGGAGAGAAACGAAGGGGAAGGGAGTTGTAACTCCCTCCCTTATTATTAAAATAATAATATGATAACTAACTATATTATATATATATATATATTAAATTATATGTTATATCAAATATAACATATAACTTATAGTTTTAATATTGTATCACATATAATATAAGTTATAGTTTCTTTTCTCTTTTATATGACATTTAATATAAATTTTATTTATATTAAATTTAACAACTATGAATCCAATTCATAGAAACTATATTTGAATTCAAATATTTATTTCCTCCCATTAAGATATAATGTATCAAATACATTATGACAATTATATCACATATAATTTAAACAACTTAATTATATCATATATAATTAAATCCCTCTATTAATTTGAACAATTCAAATTAATCCAAAAATTGATTCTCAATTAATCCTATTGAACTACCAAGGGGACCTCATGAACCTAGAGCTTGAAGCTCTAGATACATGAATAATTAATTAAACTCTTTAATTACATTATTCACTATCCGTTAATTGTCAAGCACTCCACTAAAGACCACAGTTGCACTCTTCGCACTACAAATATATTTCTGTGTCCATTGAATATAACCAATCAATAGTACGATGACCCTACACAAATTGCTCGTAAGTACAGCTAGACCAAATTACCGTTTTGTCCCTATAGTTACATCTAACTCCTTAAGTACCATTGATCCCTCTAATGAACAATAGATCATAGTCTAACTATGACTAAACCCATCTCGGGCCAGGAGAAGGTGTGGCGTCACATTGTTCAAAATCTGAAATTAGCCCTTAAGGGAGCAATTTATCTACTTACCCCTGCCTCGGGGAAGGAGTGAATTCCATCTTGTATAGCTGTGTTCCCAGCTCCTCAATCAGACGAATCCCCAAAATGGTAGACTTGTTGAGTCGGCAATCTGGCCACTCTCACCCATACAAATCAAAGGACCGCCCTCATAGGCATGAGTTCACAACTCACTCAGGATTCAGGTCATGTTACCTATGGTCATCCTGGTGAAATGTAAGTCTCTATTATGAACGACGTTATATAATGAGACTAAACATTTCGTGGTCCGGTATTATACAAACTCCTTTGTATAGAATATCCTCGCCCACATGTCTATACATGAATGATCAAGATCAGATCATTTGTAGTACTTTACAACAATTGTAACACCTACAAAGCGGGTCATACTCGTAGTTTCACAAAGATAAGGTACCCAACCTTATCCATCTACTACAGACCATATAGGTTATCACTTAAACATGATTCACCTGTATGTCTCTATATACATGTTTAAGTTACAAAGATAACCTTGGATGTTAGTTTATTGGTTTGTGGTTAATGCAACTAAAATATCATATATTTTATAGACTTTGAACAAAATATCATATATTTCACTAAATACACAATGAGTTTGTTCAATAATATTTACAAACTACAGGATCCTACGAGATTTAGGACATCAACCCCAACAATTACGGCACAAGAAGTCTGCATGCATCCATGCTTACTTTGCAACTTCTGTTTTAGGAGTTACAGCTTCTGGCGGGGTAATTGGGCAATCTTCCTTCAAGATTCAGTGTGGTGAGATAGAAGATCATCTTCTGTTGCTATCTCTTCAAATTGTCTCCCTTGAACTTCTCTGGTTTTTCAACATGAGGTTTGACAATAGGCAATCCAATGATGATAGAAGTAGCAACATTGGTGGAGAAGTTTGCAGCCATCAGTTCAAATATAATAGTTGTCCTCCAGTTGTTGGGGGAAAATGGTATATATAGAACTGAGTACAATAGCAAATTGGTAATACCTCAATTACTAGAAAAAATACACTCAAGGTATAATATTCAAACTCAAACGAAAGTCAGATAGTATAACAAGGCTTAGATATGAAAATAACCAAAGACTTCAAAGAACTTCAAAACCTTTGAAGACTCAAAATGCAGTCAAGGCACACTTCTGGTAAGCGTTTCCTGAAGACAATTATTCGCTCTGCAGGGGTTGCAAGAAGACTACAACAATCGTCTCAACAGGATACAATGACTAACTCCAGTAGAACTGCAACCTCAACCTACTCGAATCTGTTTGAACTTTTGGATACTTGCTTTCAATTCAACTCAAGAACAAAATAAAAAAACAAAGAAAGGGGAGAACTCTTCAATTTGGAATGGGATACTACAAATGAAGAACCAAGTTACTATTTATAGGGCTAGCAACTTGGTAACTCTCCAAATTACAAATTAAAATCAAATAAATACAAAAATTGAAACATTTGTCCAATTTAACTCAATTGAGTTGTTGCTTGATAAAAATCAAACACAACTAATTCAAGTTAAAAAAAACTACAAATTTAACTTTCATTTATATTAAATTTGTACATGAAACATCATTTTAATTTGAAGTTTCAATTTAATTTGAAAGTTTCTAAACAATGAGGTTAATCTACACAATTAAATTCATTTTATGTTTCAAATCTTCACCAAACTTTTATTTTCTTTCACTATATATATCCAGCACTCATATCTCAACTCAACGCCCCAAATAAATAGATCCAAGGCTGAGCGAATGCACATTCTTAGTTGGGCCCAAGTCCAGGACCAAACACCCACACATGGCTGTTCAGATCCGATTCAGTTTGAAGGGGAAAAAATGAATAATTGTAATAAGTAATACTTTTAAGGCTAATAATAAAGTATATAACAAAAAAAAATTTAAAAATTACAAATATAGCAAAATCTACTAGCGATAAACTCTATCGCTAATAAACTTTGAGAATTGGATCTAAATTTAACTATATCTACAAATTCTTTTGCATTGTACTATATCTGCTAATACTTTTAGTATAATTGCTATATTCACAATTGCCTATGTCCCTAAATCAATCTTGCCAAATAAGTAGAAGTAGAATAACATTATGATTCCAAATAAAAGGTAACATTGCTACATCCTTTTACAATATTGTTTTACTCGAGCATCAAAGCCTGAACCATTCAAACCTCGGTCAGGTTTATGCAAACAAGTACAAAGCATATAAAATCATGTATAATTTTTAAACAAGTTGATCAACATAGGAGTAAAATTTAGTGTATGGGCGTAAAGTGTGTATCTTTTGGAACTTCAGAGAAATATATATATATGCACATACAAAATAGGTAGCAGCACATTCCATATGATGAGCTAATTAATGAACTATATTTGCCCCATGAATCCCAATGGAAAATTGTGTGTGATTACTCAACTTATACAAGTGAAATATTCAAAGATCATGAAGTTGAATAAACAGAAACTTGGGGAGAGTGAGATAGAAATACAATATAGGACCCTTGTTTGAACTCATGATCAATAATGTCTTCAACTTGATCCTCTTCAGAAATAGTCTCCAACTCAGGAGATAGAGATGTCTTAATTGGGACAATCAACAAAGCTGGTGCTTTCTCAACCCAACAACTCAATTTTTCAACTTTCTTTTCCATGAATAACTAATTCAAACAATGTCAGAAATTATGAAAAATATGCCTTACTATCACTATATATGATAGGTGGAAATTTCTGTGGTGGTTATGAAGCTTTTGCCTTTTGTGAAATGGCCTGCAATAATGGAGGCTTGTTTTAATAAAGAGCCATGTGAAGAATACACAAGAAGATGTTTAACTTATGTTCTAATACTTGAACATTGTCAGCCAATTTTTAAAAACAGGTAATGATTAGGTGCAGCCTCCTCTATTCCTTATACACTAAAAATGAAATTAAAAAAATCATTTTTCAAAGAAAAATAATACATGACATATGGTTATTAGCTGTATCTTGAGGGTAACGAAGTTAACAAACTGCAGCTAAGTTTTTTTTTTTTCTTCCTATGGAAATTTTTCTATTAATTAAATGACCATTCAACTAATGGGAGCACTACTCACGTCCTCATGGTTTTTTTTTTAAATAATAATTATCACTGTTATTTAAATAATCAAATTTATTGGAGGATGAAAAATGCAATAATCATTTTTGTGCGTGGGAGGGGACATGGTTGCATTATTAGCAGATGGCCTTAGTTAATTTATGGATTTGTCACTTCATATATTAATGGCCATCAAAAACAAAACTTTGGTTAATTAAAGTGCTGAAAAATGTGCATAAAGCTAGGTTGTGTAACCTTCCACATGTTTAAGAATTAAGGGGATTGTTTTAAATAGTCTTAAGCTATAAATCATTGTTCACTGAATTTATACAACTTTTTTTATATACATGAAACATTTTTTTAGTTAATCTACAAATTTATTAGTAATTCACCGTAATTCTTCTCTTGAGAATGAAGGTTCAAATTTTCATAATTCATTTGACAATATTCTTCATATTATTTCATAAATTTTATTCTTTAAAAAATTGGATTTAAATATTGAAAATACTCTCCATCAAATGTGCCTTAAATGAAAGCTAACAACCATGCGATCGTATCAATTTTTTTTTATAACGTGAGCATATATTTTAAATGTTGATTATTCATGTAAACTTATTGAAAAATAAGAACGATATAATAATCAACATTATAATATTATTATTGTGAGAAATATCTTAAACTCACGTATAAGTACGATATTTCTATTGGTAAGACCTTATCAAGTAATATAGGGGAAAAAAAATCAATTAAGAGACCAATAAATGACCTTATCTAAGTAGTCCATATCATATAATTGTATGAATGTGGACAAGCTAATGTTCTAACAATTCTTTGTAATCATTGTTAAATGTATAGCTTTAAAAGACGAATGTTATTATTGAAAAGAATGAATTATTATACTCAATAGGTTTTTTTTTTTTTCCCTATTCAGTTCAATGAATGTAGGGTAGAAAATCGAATTACAAACTTTTGAAATGATAATTAGTATTAGTTTTAATCACTGAAACTATAATATTTAGATTGACAATTGTATGACTAAAGATGAAATATCTGTCGATATATTCGTAAATTGAAAGGTTTGATATCAATATTAAATATCATGCATATCTCCAACAGCTTTTATACATGCTCGTAAAACATAAAAAAAAATGTCTTCTATTTCATTCAATATGAATATGACTACTAACAACAATATTCATAACTTAGTTTTGGTGTAAGAACAACTTAATTATTAATCTAAATAAATTTTATGACTTACAGAAACATCGATATTTTATTGATATATTTGTCAATATATCTGTAAAATTAAAATCTTGATATTGATATCGACATCACGTCACATAATACTTAAATGGTTTTGATTGAATCCACTTGTAAAATAAGAATAAGCAAAACAACAAGAAAAAACATACTATCATCCTCTACGAACTTTAATTATCATAACTGAAGAGTTCAGAAGACAGAAAAGAGACCCTTTGTCCCAAGAGTAGGTTCATAAAGAGATGTAAAAACAGAAAAAGAACAACAAAGCAGTAGTATATTAGTGGAGCCAAATCAAGATAGAGTTAATAGTTTTCACAGAAAAGGTACAAAAGAAAGCTTATAACTACTACTGTTGTGTGTATATATATATCTTCAAACCGACGTCATTCACTCTTAATCAAGAGATCAGAAGTTCGAAGGATAGAAAAAAAGAAAAAAATCTTGGTCTTAGGACGTCGTGTTTTTGTGGCCTCTAATATGATCTTGATGAACATGTTCTTGATCTTCAGAAATGGTGTCCAAACTAGGAGAATAAGGAGGCTTTGCTGCATAAACAATTAGATGTGGTGCTTTCTCAATCCATTTACACCTCAAATAACCTTTCCCTTTCTTTGCTTTTGGCATCATTTTTCCTTTCTTCAACTCTAAAACAAACAAACAAACCTCTTTCGAAACTGATGATCACCAAATACCCAGATGACAAAAATAAAACTTGCTCAAACAATTTTCTAGTGAAGAAGATGAAGTGAAGGAATCAAATATTTATACACATTAAAGGAGGATGGGAAAAGCAACTACAAAAAATAGTCTTCTTTTTTATTATTATTATTATTATTTTGATTGAATTGGACCCATTATTCCATTTGGTGGACTTTATTATTTTATTTAAACCATGTGGAAAATTCTAACACTTAACATAAATTTGTTGTTGAAATTGACCATATTCCAACCTACGTATCTCCCACGCTATGTAACAAAAGGAGAAAACAAGAAAAGTTGTTACTTTTGAATTTTGAAGATATTCTTTAGACTTGTGTGTATGCCTTCTATATATAATTGTTAGTTCACATGTAAAAAAAAAAAAAGTAAAGGTTAAAATACTATTTTCGTCCCTTCATTTTTAATTAATTTTATTTTTGTATATTTATTTTTAATAAATCTTAAATTTAGTCTCATTACTAATTTATTGTTTTGTTGATTTTATATATTAACATTTTTATTAGAGACCGTTGTAAATATATATAGTAATCAGACCCAAAATATTTATAGATATAACACAATATAAAATTCTTTTGTAAATATAACAAAATTTAGATCTAATTCTCATAATGTATCAATGATAAATCATATCGTTAATATGAGTTTATCAGAGATAGAGTCTATCACTGATAAATATTGCTATATTTACAATTTTCTAAAGATGTTGTTATACACACTTAATTATTAGCCATAAAAGTATTGTCACCCATTGCAATTACTTTTTTTAACTATAAATTTTAGAAATATATTCTCATGATGTATTTTATTACATGAAAATTATTATTATTATTTAACCAATTTTAGTCCATGTATTTTCAAATGTCTAATTTTAGTCAAACACTTTCACTAGATCTTAAATTTAGTTCTTACTACATGGTTTATTGTTGATTTTTTTTCAAAAGTGTAAATTTTGGAATTACATGCATTAAAATTATTATTATTATTTAATCAAACTTCAATAAAATACAACTTCGATGAGCTAAATTTAATATTTATTAAAAATATAAAGACTAAAATTGAATAAATTTTAAATTATATACATTAGAGAGACCAAATTTTATTAACTTTTTTTTTATTAACTCAAACATATGTGTTGATTAGTATTTTACTCGTTTAATTTTGATCTAGTCAAATTTTACCTCTCATATTATATTGTTTGTTCTGTTTTTCCTTTTTAACTTTATTAATTATTAATCCTCCTTTTTGTCAATAGCAGCTTGGAATTATTTGACAGTTTAGAAAGAAAATGGTGTTTTTAATTAGCAAATTAAGAGAGTTCTTATTTTCATACATAACTTTTGACGACTATCAGTTTAATAATTCTAAAAAATCTTACTTTAAATCATATATTCATATACTATTTTCAATCATGCAGCTTGCTCTATATATTTCTCTTCGTTTATATCAAAATTTAGAAAAAAAAAAAAAATTGTCATCAATATTCCTACTAGAAGATTTCTCATAATATTTAAAATAAAGAAAGATGTCAAATACCAAGTGGAAGAATTGTCAAACATATATGTTGAATTAGTAAAGATTAATTCGATTGAGCATGAAAAATCAAACGTCTCAAATTTCTAGTGCTTCCTCTTCTTTTTTTTATTCGGTATAACTAGATTCAAATTACAGACCTCGTAGTTAGTATCATACAGATATGCTAATTGAGTTATGCTCGATTTAGCTCTTCTTTCTCTTTCTTAGTATAATAATGGAAGGGATGAGAGATCATCATCAACTCTCGATCTAAAAATGGAGAGAATATGTCAATTACCATTGATATTTTTTTCTTACAATTTCATTTTGATTCCTATAGTTTGAAGTTTGTTCGATTTTAGTCCATATACTTGTTCAATTTGAGTTCATGTACTTTCAGTAAGTCTTAAATCTAGTCCTCAATGCTAGTTTATCGTTGATTTTGTAAAAGTTTTTATTATCTATTAGTATTTTTGCCTAAAAATTATTGTTAATATTTAATAAATTTTAATAAAAAATTTAACTTTAAGAGACTAAATTTAAGATTTATTGAAATTATGGTAACTAAAATTATATAATTGATAATAAATGAATTAAAATTAAATAAATTTCAAAATATAGAGACAAAAATGATACTATTTAAACCTTAATGTTATTTGAGTTTGGATTAAAATTATATATATTTGAGTGGTTATCATTTATGTTTCTTTGACCAAATATGTCGTTGACGATTTTGTTATAAAGAACACATTTCTTTTCAACCTCATTTTCTCTCGCTCCACACACAAAACAAATGTGTCACGAGTTTATGAATTAAGAAACTTGTAACGTGAGAACGCTTTAGGAATAGTATTTAACATAGTACAACGACGAGATGAGGGATTCAACATTTGACTTATGGAGAAGAAGGTAAAATCAATGATTAATGACTTAAGCTCACTTTGGTCATAAAAATCGTATTAGAACTCTTTAAATTGTAACAAGAAGTTCAAAATAACTATAGAGACTAGAGACATCCATTTTTTCCATAGATCCCAGTTCTTAACAGCCTAACAGGATAAGATTCTCCGTTTGGGAGACGAATGAAGAGGAAGTGGGGAAAAAACCCTTAATTAAACCCATCACATTTGCCTCTTTTAAAATTTATTATAATATTTTATTGTTATTATTATTTAAATTTCAAGTTCTATTATTTAATGGTCAAAATGATGAATATGTTTGAATTCAGCATTTAAATTTATAATATATGTATAGGTGTTTATTGTCTTCTATTAGAAAATTTTAGTAATTTCTCTTTTAACTCAAATTGTTCATGTAGAATTAATCATATAAAAACAAATAGTGAGAAATTTAACTTTGATTAAAACTTTTAGTTATTTAAGTTAATTGATTTTAAAAAAACTAAATGGGAAAATTTTCCATCGAGAAACCTAATCCACGAATGTATCTCAAGGAATCTTCATTCTGATCTTTGCTAGATTACATGGAGAATTATGCAAGGATGGGAAATAAAATGGCGAGCAAAGATGGATAAATCATTCTCGACTCCACTTTGTAGACATCTCTACTAGAGGTTGTTGTAGTTAACTTCACCTGTGAAAATTTTATGTTGGCTTATGCGACATTTATGTGAAAAGAATCTAAACACATATAAAAAGTATATTTGGAAGTTAGAGTAAGAAAAAAAGAATTAGAGGCAATTGAAATGAAGAACGACAAATATAGTTAAGATATTCATGTGTCTTTTTTTTTTTTTTCATGTATATTTTTATATTTCTTCGCATAAGCAAACAAATTGTTTACAGATTAATCCAACGTCGAAAGCCTAGATAAGGTTTGTTTGAAACAATATTCAAACTTAAAGTTAAAATGTTACTTTTCAAATTTCAAGTGTGATTTTTTATAATTTAGAGAGAAAAACTAGACTTTTGACGTCAAAAAATTAAAGGGGGAAGACATATATATATTAGTTTCTTTTTCCATTCTACATATGATTACTTTTCATTCCTTTTTTTGTAAAAAAAAATTAATAATAATAATTATAAACAGAGATACCTAATAAATTGAGTAATTTGAGAGATTTAACAATAAGGTAGTATGGTTTTATAACTCTTTTCAAACTGTACCGAAGACGAGCAAGAACGAGAGCTAGAACGAAAACAAGATGAATAAAACAAATAATCCAGAAAGAAAAGTTTAGTAACAACACCCAAAGGTCAAGAAGCTTTATTTTAAATTTTCCCTAGAAAATTTCTTGTAAGTTCCAACCAGTCAAAATTAGCAGTAAAGAGATGACAATAAGCTCATGGGTTTACCTAATGAGACACTAGTATATTAGGTCACTTCCACATTAAGAAAATAATAATTTGTTCAGGTTCTCAAATACAAAACTAACTCAAATGCAACACTAACTCTCAATTAAAACAAATGTTAAAAGACAAAATAATCTCTTATTTTACTTGTTAGATTTCGAAAGTTTGCATTTAGACTATAACTCAACTAACATAAAGTTATGTATTAACGGTGAAATTTGTCTCTGTTGTTCTGAGAAAAAAACACTAATCTTTACATCTTTCCCATTTCTAGTAAAAAAAAAGAAAGAGTCAAACTCAACGAATAAAATGTAAGAAAATTGGCCTCAGACAAAGACAGAGAATCCAAGAGAGAAAATTCATGAAGAGATTCAAAACTTTAATACTTCATTTGATCTTTTTCTTCTACTAGTTTCTCCAAAACAGAGTTCAATAAGAAACAATTGCATAAGAACGAAGAACGAAGAACAAAGAACAAAGAAAAGAAACCCCATTAACAAGGCTCGAATTTTATACTGAACAGTTGTTACACTATAAAAAAAAATTACAGTTCTAGTATGGGCAGAATAGAGAGATAGAGAAAGAAGGAAAGAATAGGTTTAGGACCCTTCTTTCTCATTGCAATCCTCTGTTTCTTCCTCCTCTGTAATGGTTTCTAAAGCAGGAGATAGAGAAGCTCTGTTTGGAAAAACAAATAAAGCTGGTGATTTCTCCATCCAATTCAAAATCTGAACCTTCTCAGCCATTGTTTTGTTTTCAACTCAGAACTGAAGCTTTGATTCTAATCCAGAAAGAAAATTCCAAATGATGAGCTAAAACAGAGCTTTTTCTGGTTATGAGAAATGGAGGAAGATGATTTGAGTTTGATGGGGGAAGTGGGGAGTGGAGTTTTTTTTTTCCTTTATATAAAGGGGATGAAACCGAGTGAGTCAACAAACCGAACCCACGTGGAAAGTGAACAATTACGCTATGGCTTTCATCACATGTGAAAAAGATCAAAAAAAAAATCACATACACACTCTGCTCAATAATAAACTACACCATGTGAAAAAACATAATGGAAACGAAATGACCTGGAATTTCAACAAATGGGTTAGTAGGTTCAGTTGGGAGGAATTATTTATTAAACACAAATCTAAAGAGAAACTTTTATTTATCTGATCATCTGTACACTTGTTTTGTTCTAGGATGTTTCCATCTCTTTAGAAATCAGCCATTAATCGACTTTCTATTCACAAGAAAAGGGAATTGAAACTACAAAAACAAATGAAAGAACGGGATTATGAGTCCTCGTCGTATTCCTCGGCGACATCTTCGACAATGGGTTGCAACGACGGGATGGAAGAGGGTTTCTGTGGGTAAGAGATGAGAATTGGAGCAACTTCAACCCAAGAATTCAATTTCATTATGATCCTTCTTGCCATTGGTGGAGCTTCTAGGGGAATGAAGAGAAATCTCTGAACTTTTCTAATTTATTTGAATCTTCCCTCTTCCTCCTTGTTCTAGAAAGAAGAGAGAAGGATTGGATACTTCTTTCTGATGATCAAAACAAATGACACCTTCACTTTCTTTGATGTACAATCAACGAAAATTTATAATGAAGATGGATGGACTTAATATAGGAAGACGAAGAGAAGGACAATGGAAGCACAGAAAAATAAGGAAAGAGACTGAATGAATGGTGGTTTATAGATGCACGTGGATGGAAGCAGGGGAATCGTCAGAAATAGAAAGACCAAAAATTGTATCTAAATACTATTTCTGGATCTAAGAGAGAAACAACAGCCACAGAAAACATTGTTATCAAAAGCTAGAATCGTTTTCGGAATTTGAGTTTACAATTCAAAGGTGGTTCTATTTCAAGCAGCAACATAAATCATCTCCTTCAGTAAATTATAGTAAAACGTAGGAGACCAATGGTAACAGGGAGAACTTAAACTACTCTCTGGCAGATCAATACAAACTAGTTAACTTCAATGATCTCCATAGTAGGAGGGGGAAGGATCAAGAAACAGATACTAAAATGATTATCTATCCACGTTAATTGACTAATCAAAACTTGAAAGGTTTGTCCAAGCTGAAATCACCACACAGATTTGACTCAAAATCTTTAAAGTTAGCAATGTAATTACAAAAATGTCCAGTATTCTACAGATATTTGAACTAGAACGGGTAAAACTACAATAACTAATGGCAGCAAACAAACATATCACCAAAATAATGCTATTCACAAACTAAATTTGAGATAGCCACTGATGTTTCTAAGAGTAAATTGATTACATGATTCTATAGCTGCTATTTGTCAAGAATACATCCAGAGTAGTTTGCTTCCTCAATCCATAGTTTGTAAAGAATAATAAGATATTTCCTGTTGAACATACCCAAACTAATAAATGATTGCCCAATATAATGATAGGGAGAATAACAGAATATGAAAATTGTCTCTTTAGGAATGGCTAAACATTCAAAACCAAAAATACACAAAAGTAAATCCATGGACTAAACATTTCCAGGAGGACAAAATAGTAACAAATATGTCTGCCAAATCAACATTAATACTAAATCATGGTTTAACAGTTCCATCATGTCAAGCAATCCCAATTTCAAGTCTAACAGGATAGGGAAAAAAAGTACCTAAATTTTCATCTCTTCTAATGACTTATTTTTGTAACATCCAGAAATACGTTTCTCTAATGAGTGCATGCACAAGCAGTTTCACTGGCAAAAGGAAATAAAGGCCACACAAAAACCCACAGAATGGGTTACGTTTTGATGGATTCAAAATGTCAAAGATAAGTAGAAACAGACTAGAGATCCTTATCATAAAATTATCCGAAATAAAACCAAAAACACCTTCTACTTCAATATTTCTAACCCATTTTGGACAACCTATAACAGCATGAAACCTTAACTGAACAGTCCAACACAACTTAATGGACATCTGAACAAATGATAAAATGATATGCCATGTTCTAGGACCAAACTTAAGAAGATACAGCTATAGATAGTTAAAATGAATACAACTTAAAGGAGTCTACAAACAGATCACGGAACCCAATTCATCTGGAATCTATTATTTCCAATGCAGAGATATTAAGTTCATACGAATTACAAACAATCCAAAGAATGCTTGATTATAACTATAACCAGACCACTAATTCAAGATCAATGCACAAACAAAAATTTGACAACACCTCCAGAAAGAAAAATTATGCCCTGCGTTCATTGTAAAGAAGAAATAATAACAAAGGGCTATTCTCGATAATACAACCGGAAATGCAACGATATGAATAGAAACAAAAAGTCGAAACTTCAGTTCAAAACGGAACCACAATGCTTCCATCCCCGAAATGAAGCAAGTTTTCCACATTAAATAAATCCTTGTATCCGGAGATATAGTCATTTGAAGACAATAAAAGAAACATCTTTAAAAATCCAAAACTGAAACTACAAAGTAAGTTCGAATGCGAAAAAAAATAATCACTCTCAATCCTGGGGAATTTCAACATCTCCATCGGTAATTTCCTGCTGTAAATCCTTTGGGTCCTTACCGTCGACCGTACATCCAACAGAAACGCAAGTACCGAGAATCTCCTTCACAGATCCACTGAGATCCTTAGCCATAGACCTGGGGCGCATAACCCTAGCAATCTCAATGACATCGTCAAGCGAGATATTACCATTGTGCTTGATGTTCTTGGTCTTTTTGCGGTCGCGCTCAGGCTCCTTGAGGGCTTTGATGACCAAAGCAGCAGCAGAGGGAACCACGGAGACCTTGGCTTGACGATTCTGAACAGTAAGCTTGACAGTGACTCTGAGACCCTTCCATTCCTTGGCAGTCTCCTTGGCAATGTCTTCTCCGATCTTCTTCGGGGAGAGACCTAGAGGACCGATTTTAGGAGCGAGAGAACTGGCCGCTCCGACCTCACCTCCGGTGACTCGGACGAAAACATCGACAACCTGAGAAGGATCGAACTTGGGCGGCATAATTGATTAATGGGATTAGATGGATTGAATTTCTGAGTTCAGAGGCCACGGGCGGAGGCGGAGATCGAAGGCAGAGTAAGGTTTTGAAGGAACGTATAAAAGCTAGGGTTTTACAGATTGATAGGGAAGCTGTGAAATTACCCGTTTCTCCCTTCTACACCCTCACTTCCGTTTTGGGCTTTTTCTGGCCCATTCGTTCTTTTCTCCACAGATGGCCCATTCGAATTTATTTCCGATTTTCTTTTTTTAACTAGATGTCTAAATTTAAAAAATGATTTTCAGAATTTTAAAATTGTTATGGTGTGAGGCTTATAAGTTAAAGTTAGCCATTAAGTCTCCTTTCATAAGTTTTCATTTTTAAATTTTTTTTTCTTTTTTTTTCACAATTTTCTTTTAGTTTTCAACTTCTGTAAGAAATATCTAAATTAGTGGTCAGATTTAAAAAACAAGAAAAAATTGTATTTAACTTGCTAGAATTTTTAATATATCTAAACATCAGAAAACAAATTCAAAAACAGAAAATTAGATGTAGAACTAATGTATGTAAACTTTATTTATTTATTTAGAATCTTATAAATTTAATTTTAAAAATCTATATATCTATATACTATATGGGGAAAATATTTGTTTTCCTCTTTTGTCCTCCCTAATTGGTTATAGGGTTAGAAGCCACAAAAGAAAAAAAAAGACCTAAATCTCATATTCTTCGTCTTTTTTACTTAGTCGCCTTGAAATCCCTCTTTTCTCAATATCATATATGTGATCATTGGTTCAACAACCATTTCTTGAATTCTATCGTCTTGGCTAGCTTTTGACGACTACTCTGGTCGAGTCGTCAACCGTGGTCCCTTGCAGACATGTTTCATACTTTTGTTTCTACTTTGAACATTGTTTTCAACCATGACATTCTGACTAATAATGTTTAAAATTGGTTTTTAAGATCCTGTGAGTAAATTAGTCACATATATGATGAAACCCCCTATAACTGGTTTGGTGTCAAATGAAATCTCATTTCCAATAGTCACATTGTTCTGATATTGCAATTCCTTCTAATATTCACCTACCAACAATAACTTCTTTGGTATAATCAACTCTGCTCTTTCTTACCTTAGAGGAAGTCCATCTATGTGGACATTCATAAGTTTATAACGACCCTCAGCACCTGGTCGTCAGCTTATCTCACATACACATGTTCTATAGGCAGCTATAAGTGTTAAGGACCATATTGAGTGATTTTGAATCTTTGCTTCTAGAATGTTTAGATAGAGTGTATTTGTAGTATTCAAATTATTTTTTAAACAGTGTATCTTTGCATTCTTATTGTACTTAATTTGGTTTTTTTAAGGTAATTTTATCATTTACTAATTAGTATTTTTTTTATTATATAAATTTATTTTACTATTTTTACAATTTTCAAACATTTTTATCATTTTTCCAATTGGAAATGAGTCCAATTTTTAATTTTGTGGTAGATAGTTCTTTTTTTTTTTTTTTTTTTTTTTTTTTACCATTAGGTGGATAAATTACTCGGTCATATTTTTCTTAAAATAGCTAAGATAAAAATAATGGACGATAAATATAATGTGGGCGATTAAATTAGTTATAAAAGAAAAAAAATCAAAGCAATCTATTCTTCAATTGAAAATTTTAATGCAAATTCACACATAACTAAGTTAATATGACACTTGTAACATTGTTCGGATTAAAGCTTAATGACAAACACTCTCTAAATTTCATGTTCGATTATTATCGTGGGATGTCCAAAGTGAGATTCAAAATTCATAAGAAAGTCCAAACTCAAAGAAATTTAGGAGAGACAAAAAAACTTGCATCCCAAAAAGAAAAAGTTAGAATAGACTGACTAGTTAAGCCGATAAATATATACCCATAAAAATTTAAGTGAGTTGTGCTTAGTTTTGCACCCTTGCAACTTCGAGCACCAAAAAAAACCTTGAGCACTGCCAGGATTACACATAACCATAAGCGAGTTTCAAATGAAGGGCATCAAAGAGTGAGAACAGACTCGAAGAAAGGGGTTGGAGTTCAAGCCCATAAAAGGCTCGATAAATTCATGTGTGATCTGAATCCCAACATTACATTGTGGTTTTTTATTTTTAATTTTTATATAATAAAATTACTTATTTAATTACTACATTAAACAATATTTGTAACTTAAAAAATAATATTTTGATAACAATTTCAATTGATTAGGTTTTTCTCACAGTGCAGAGATCTTCACATCCTAAGTGCATCATGTTAATAAAATAACAAAACTCATTTTAGAAAACTTTAGAACCGTGATAAAATAATATTTGAAATTTGAATAATGGTTTTAATTATTAGGTATTAATTGGGAGAAAAAATTTGCAAATTGGAGTAGTTGTCTAAATAATAGTTAAAATAATGTTAAATGAATAACAAATGGCAAAAACAGGGTACACTGTTTTCATTTTTCTTTTTCTTTTTTTCTCTCTCTCTCTCTTCTCTCCTCCTTCCTTCCTTTCTCCCTTCCTCAACAAACACTACTGGACCTTACTTCCTCATTTATTGTTGAGAACGGTAAGACCCTCAAAATGACGAACAGCAAACGGTCAAAGCACAGTGGTCAAGCAAAGAACAAAAACCTGCAAAACAGAAACTCGTTATAGGCTGAGTCGCGGAGCTCGCTCTCTTTAAGATGTTTCCTGGCTTTGCCCAAGTGTGCAAGCAAGTCTGAAAAATTGCCACGTTGTCCCCAAGATAAAACAGCCAAAGAAACCCGATCGAAAATGCATCGTTACCGATCGGAACACATACCCTTTCTAACCCACTGCTCGGAAAACAAAAATGGAAGAGTAAGGAGAACATTCGAATGGGAGTGAATGAAGAAGTTGTGTGAATGAACTGTTCAAGGCCACGCCTTTTATAAGCCTTCAGCGTGGAACAATAGAGTGTGAAAGAGATGGAGAGCCTCAGAACGTGCAAGGCTCGCATGGACGACTCGCTGTAAGGGAGGACTTTTCTTCTTTTTTCCAATTTTAAAATAACAATAAAAAATAAATAATAATAATATTTTTATTAAAAGTAATCGCACATCGCCCGACCGAACGCGGCGCGAGTGTAAGACGTCCATCAAACCCACATTAACCTATCTCCTCACTTCCCCAAAACATGGGTACCCCTTGGGACCCAAAACCAAAGCTCAAGATTGGAGTACATGAAGGAGGCTTCCAAATCAAAATTTTCCAATGTGAGATTCTCCAACCATAGGTTGGTTCCCTCTTATTTTTTAAAATTAAAATTTCACCCAACAATCCCCCAATTGAAAATTTAATCAAAAAGAGAAAAGAAAAAAGTTTTTTTCATCGAGCAGTTTTAGTCTATATAACACTACGCATAAGCAAGGTGTCTTACGACTTGAACCTTTACGTAGTATAGATGATTCAGAATATACTAGAGTAACCTTTGGTTTTGAACTCTATCTCTAACAGCATTTCACACAGAGTGTCCTTAAAGTGTAGTACGAAAGCCCGTGCTTTAAGGCCTAGCACGTGTATCCTGGTTTAGTGAACGCTCTAGAGAGTTTACCTAAAAACTCCATAAGAAACGACCTTCACTTCCACATTCACGTAGGTGAGTCTATCAAGAGTACTCTTGTAGCTATGTACCCCACTTGTCATCAAGTATAGATTTTATTAAGAATTGAGTTCAACCTTTCTTACGCTTCAGGATATCATGCTCAGACTATAAGTCATAGGAATGGAACTCTGTGTTTAGTTTAGCATGATTCACTATATATTACTCGTGATCAGTTATTACCCGTTGAACCTATTTCTTGGGATCTCCAGTCTACAGGTCGGATTTTCCTCACCGTGATTCATCTTTCTATAGGCATGAGTCTACAGCTGCTCTGTTCTCAGTAGATGCCAACTTTTTCTATAAAGGAATCTATGATAGCAGACTTCTAAGCCAGCCTGCTTCTTCACTAGTTATCGTTAGTGCTATCATTTCTGACTCCAACGTAGATTAGGTTAAAATAGTATGTTTCTTGGACTTCCAAGAGACAACTCTGCCTGCTATATTAAAGATATAGCCACTTGTAGCCTTTGAATCATCCGAAAGAGAGTTCCAGCCAGCATTGCTGAACCCTTCCAGGACATCCAGAAACTTTTGATAATGTAATCCTAGGTTTTGGGTTTTCTTCAAGTATCTCATTACCTTTTCTATAGCATTCCAATGCTCTTTATTAGGTCTACTTGTAAACGTGCCAAGTAATCCTACAACATAAGCTATGTCAGGCTTAGTGTAGTCAGTAGCGTATCTAAGACTGCCTATGATGCTCGCATACTCAGATTGATTAACACTGTCACCAGTGTTCTCAAACAACTTGACATTGGGGTCATAAGAAGTACAGGCTGGTTTACAATCAAAGTAATTATATTTCTTTTGAATCTTTTCTATATAGTGAGATTGATCCAAAGAAATTCCCTTTTCAGGCCTATTCACTTTTATGCTTAAGATTACACTAGCTTCTCCTAAGTCTTTCATGTCGAAATTTGCACTCAATGTTGATTTCACATCATTTATGACGTGCAAGTTCGACCCAAAGATCAATAAATCATCTACATATAGACATAAGATAGTGCAGCGACTATTTTCAAACTTATAGTAGATGTATTTGTCACTTTCATTAACCTTGAAACCTTTAGATAAGATAAGGTCGTCAAATTTTTCATGCCATTGCTTAGGAGTTTGTTTTAGTCCATAGAGAGATTTGTCTAATTTACACACCTTATTTTCTGAACATGGACTATAAAAACCTCAGGTTGTTCCATGTAAATCTCTTCTTCAAGTTCACCATTTAGGAAAGCGATCTTTACATCCATCTGATCTACAAGGTTATAAAGGGCAGCGAGAGAGAACATGACACGGATTGAGGTAATTCTAGTGACAAGGGAGAAGATATCAAAGAAATCTATGTTTTCTCTTTGTTTAAAGCACTTTGCTACTAACCTAACTTTAAATTTGTCAACAGTCCCATCAGGTCTAAGTTTCCTCCTTAAGATCCATTTGCACTCTATTGCCTTACAGCCTGGGGGTAAATCTACTAAGTGTCAAGTTCTATTTGACTCAAGTGAGTCCATCTCATCATTTATGGCTTCTTGCCATAGGTTGGCATCTACTGAGAACAGAGCAGCTCTCAAATCTTTAGGATCTTCTTCTACATTATAGGTCAGGAAGTCATTTCTCAAACTTTTGACGGTTCTAGCTCTTTTGCTTCTTCTAGGTTATGAGTTGATTTTCTCTCTAGGGTTAGGATTTCTAACTAGGGTTGACCACTTGATCCCAAGCCCCGATTTAAAAGGAAATCTATCTTTAAAGAAGTCGGCATCATTTGACTCAATGATCACTTGGTTCACTAGATCATAGTGAAGGATTGTATCAGCAACAGCGGAAGCAACAAAGATCATTAAGCATTCTAATTCATTAATGGTAAAATATAAAGCATGCTCTTGCAGAAACAAGTGAGTTTCATGACATATCTTTGTAGAACTTCTTCAAAGCTCGATCTAAAGCTGCAATCTTCTCTAAATCTCGTTGCAGACCACATCAAGATCTTCCCCACTATTCTCTTGGTACTCTAGATTGAGTTGTGGGACTCAAAACAAGCTTGAATCAAGGGAATTTTGAGAAATGCTCACAGCAGCAATCCAGTTGAAGAACACCTTCTTCACCACGAATTTTCAACTAAAATTCTATTGATTGCATGCCTCGAAATCACTCCAATCTCTTCAATATATTGCAGATCATCATGCAAGGAAGATAGTTGCATGAGGTGCAGCTCATGCTTGGAGTAACTTAAGGGAAAAGTGATAATGGAATAACCAGAAATTTCATTCATGTGTTTTCATCTTTTCCAACTTTTTCCAAAAATCAATTTCATTAATAAAATTAGAAAAATTATTAATTTTACAAAATTAATTTTTCAAATAAAATTAATAAATAATTATTTAAATAATTATAATTAATTTTAATTAATTTAATATCAAATATCAAATAAATTTTTACACAAATCCACCTTCATATATTTAAATTATATTTAAATGTTAGTTCTCTTATTACGTTTAATTCTCAAAATTAAACACGTAATTATATCTCATATAATTACTAATTCCCTTAATTCTAATTTGAGCGTTTCAAATTAACTTATCGTGCTACTCTAGAACTAATCCATTTACGAGTTAGTAGTGGACCTCGCGGACCTACACATCATGGGCTCCAACGATCCGAGATTAATGGACTAAACTCATGAGACCAAATTATATATTATGTCCACATGATTTAACATAATTAGTCGTAATAACGACTGGATCAAATATCAAAACTCTCTCAACGAAGGTGGGGCCCCTTGTTCAAAACAACCTATTCAGTCTTATCCCTAAAAAAATAATAATATTTTTATTAAAAATAATAATCACACGCACCTCGCCTTGCCCCACTGCTTTCAAATCAAAATTTTACAACGTGGGATTCTCCAACGAAATGTTAGTTCCCTCAAAGATTAAATTTTCACCCAACATTTATGATTTAGTTACCTATTTTTTCTCCAACCAAATTCATTAATAATAATAATAACTCCACTTTTTCTACCAGCTCAATTGCCAAACTCCATTTCTCATAACCCGCAACCTCTTCCTTATACTAGCAAGTCGTGTACATGGGATGCGATTCACGTTCCCTATTTTTAGAATTAGTTTGGAAACTACTCTATTTTTGTATTTTGTTTTCCGAATTACATTATTTAAAAAAATTATTAATTGTGTGTGATTGAGTTTTTAAAGTCCTTCAAAATCCCTACTTAAATCTCTAACTAGACTAAATTTTAATTAATAAATGGTTTAAATCTTATTTTCGTACATAATTATATTCTATCTTGAATTTTAAGATCAATCGAGTAAGGAAATTTTATGAAAACATAAGTATTAGCAGCTTGATAGAAAATATTAATTAAAATGATTAAATTGAATGACATAAATATTAATATATAATGAAATAACATATCAACTTTTATAAATAAATTATATTTCTAAAATTGATACACATGCATCGCACTATTATTAAATAGGTCGTTATAGTCTAAAAATTCAAATTTCGAATTCGATTAACTTTAATTATTTATATTCGTCGAATGCACCATTTGGTTGATAAATACATGGGATATTAAAATATTGAGTGGGAAAATTTTCCACCCGAATTATATTTTCGTTTTTATTTAAAAAAGACAAAATAACCTTGCTCTCGTTGAGAGGCGAACTCAAGACCTCCCGAGCTAAACAGGTGCTCTAACCAACTGAGCTACGAGAGCACGTCGGACGCTTGAAACATTTATTATAATTTATCTATATTTTTTAAAAAGTCTTTCGTGAGTTCTTAGTGAAAAATTAAATTGAAGAAAAGCATTTCGTACCATTACCATGCACATGAAAGTATACTTGTAATGACTTACCTTTATTAATTTTAAATATATGTACTTATGAAATTTGAACAAATTCAACCATTGATTTTTTTAAGTTAAATTATAAGTTTAGTCTTTGAATATTTACGTACATGCCTATTTAATTTGAAGTTTAAAGGGTTTCTAATATGCCTCTAAACATTTATATTTATGTCTATTTGATCAATAAGCTTTAAAAAATGTATATTATGTCTTTAAACGTTTAAGTTTGTGTCTAATAAATTCCTAAATAAATTTTAAATTTTGTGTCTAATAAATTTTTAACCCATTTGATATTCGTCTAAAAATTTATAGATCTATTAAACATAAAGATGAATGCTTATTGTTGACATAAAATTTAAATTTACATATATTAGATCAATTTTAATTATTTTTAAGAAGCTTAAGTGTAGCCATCCAAATTCGGGAAATTGCATTCATTTATTTTGAATTATTTGGTTTGTATTTCGAATTTTGAGCTTCCAAGTTTGTTTATTTTGAGGATGTAAATTAATTCAAATTAAACTTCATCAAAGGTATGGAACTAACTTAATTATTAAGAATTGAATTTAATTTTGATTTTGGAATGGATGGATTTCAATTATTGGGTTTGAAGTGAAGAATTTTTTTTTGGTATTATACTTTTGTGTGCTATTGGGGGAAAAAGAATTATTTGTGGTTTTTTTTTTTATTGAGAGAAATGGGAGAACTTAGGGTTCTAAAAAGTTTTTAATTATATAAAGGGTGCCTCAGTTTGCATGCAAAGTAAAGAAAGAAAAAAAAGAAAAGCAAAAAAGGGGAAATTCTTTTCCTTCCTTATCGAGCAAAGCACACCTCCTTTTGGGTTGATGTCGTAAATCTCGTGGGTTTTGTAGTTGTAATTGTATTATACAACAATTTACTTATCTAATAAAATAAAGATGTATTTCATTTATCATATAGTTGTATTTATCTACAAAAACCAATAAACTAAGACCCAAAGTTATTTTCTGAAACTCAAACATGTATGTAGAGAGATACAGGCAGATCATGTTTAAGTGATAACCTAAACGGTATGTAGTAGCACTAAAAGAAACAACATATACGATAGCTAACGAAAAAAGCTATAATAGACTTTTTATAGCTTTTTTCAAAACTCCTGATAGCCCGTGTTATTAAAAGTCTAGGACTTTTTATAGCATTTTTCTAAAGCTATAATGGATGCTATTATAAAGTATGAAAATGGGTGGGGGACAGAAGTGACACTCTCTCGCTTTTGAGAAATAAGGAAAGTAAAAGAGAAAATGGGTGGGGATAGACACTTCTCAAAATGTTCCTCTCCTGTACGCGTACAAAAACTTTTTTCATTTTTTTTCATTTCATTTCATAGCCTAGTTTGAAAAAGGTTATTCTCAAATGCTATAAAAAGACATTATTCGTGTAGTGTAAATGGATAGGGCTGAGTACCTTATCCTTGTGACACTACGAATACAACATGCTTTGTAGTTGTTACAATTGTTTGTAAAGTGTTACAAATGATCTGATCTGGTCATTCATGTGTAGACATGTGAGTAGAGATGTTATATTCAAAGAGTTTGTAAAATATCAGACCATGAAATGTATAGTCTCTCTATATAACATCGTTGATAGATGAGACTTGTATTTCATCAGGATGACCATAAGTGACTTAACCTGAATCTTGAGTAAGTTGTGAACTCCTGCCTATAAAAGCGGTCCTTTGATTTGTATGGGTAAGAGTGACCAGTTTCGCTGACTCAATATGCCTACCATTTTGGAGATTCGTCTGATCAGGAAGCTGAGAATACAACTATACAAGAAAGAATTCACTCATTCTCTATAGTTAGAGACTGTAGATAAATTACTCCTTTAGCTGATTTCGGGGCTTGAACAATGTGACACCACACCCTCTTCTGGCCTGAAAGAGGTTTGGTCATAGTTGAACTATGATTTATAGTTCATTAGAGGGTCGATGATACTTAAGGAGTTATATGTAACTACTGGGGAAAAATAGTAATTTTGGTCCCAATTGTACTTACGAGCAATTATATCCAATGGACATAGAATTATATCTATAGTGCAAAGAATGCAGTTGTTAGTTTTTAGTGGAGTAACTAACAATGTAAGTTGATAAATTTAATCAAAGAGTTTGATTAATTAATCGAGTACCATTGGAGCTTCAAACTATAGGTTCATAAGGTCCCTTCGTTAGCTCAATTGGGATAAAAATGAGAATCAAATTAATTCAGATTAATTGAATTGTTCAAATTAATAAAGAGAATTATTTATATAAAATTAGATGAGATATAATTTGAGAGAAAATATCAAATTTAATATGAATTTGATTTATATTAAATAATTGAGAGAATTTGTTTTTATAATATTAAACTAAAGTGTATATATAAATTAAATAAAAATTAGTTTTATTTAATTTTAAATACATAAAATAGGTTGTTAATTAAAGTACATATTAATTAAATGGAAATCAGTTTTATCTAATTATATGTATTTTTAATAACATACACCTTTCATTTTCTTCAATAATTTCTGTTATTATTATTTGGAATATGAAAAAAAAGATTCTTTCATCTTCTACTTACACTATTATAAATATTCCAAAATGTACTGAAGTTGTAAGGTGTTGAAAATATTGAATTTGTTGAAGGTTTTGATAAAGTATTTTTTCTCTCAAAACAAAATCATTCTTTCGCTAAATTATTCAAAGAAGCCCAACATTCTCTATTATTTTCTACCCTGAGAATATTGAAGTTCATGTAGTGATGTCTATTGCTTTTTAACACTTGTTGCAGTGTTTTTTATTGTTCGTGTTCGAAGTTTTTGGGAAAGAAATCATAAAGAGACTAGCTTCAAGGGTACATTTTATGAATCTTTTCTTCTTTTTAATTTCTCTCTCTCTATATATATATGTATGATTAATTGATCATGTGTATTTTATTTCTGTCACTTATTTTTTTTACGCATTATATAAAATTAAAATTAGGACGCGATCTTTTCTGCAATGGGTACTCATGTATCCTTTCACCCCCCTCCCCCTGCCCCGCGCGAAGACCCTCATGCCCGCTTAGCTGACCGTCACTTGATCTCTAGCCAATGGCCTCAAATGTAGCCACTCAATCGTCGACCAGTCAGCCGTACGCTTCGCCGACTAGACATGAGCCGTGTTGTCGAGCCTCGAACGTGGCCCGCACTTGGCTCTAGCTCACGCGTCTCTGCCAGTCGCCATCCGCGTCTGCGTCGCACATCTCTTTCAGTCGTCCGCCGCGCCTCCGTTCGCTGGAATCTTGGGTTTTGGGGTGAGATTTAAGATTTATTTGGTTTTTCTTGAATGGGGTTTTGAACACCCACTGAGTTTGGATTGATTTAAGTTATATCCATGTTGTGTTGATGTTGGCATTAGTGTCTTAATTCTCCCAGAGTCTCGTTGTTTGTAATATACACATTGTTATGAATAAAATAAAAGTTATTTCATTCTGGCGTTTACTCATATCCAATAAACAAAGCTCCATGGTTATTGTATGTAAACTTAAGCATGTATATGAGATATACAAGTGGATCATGTCTTAAGTGATAACCTAAATAGGTTTGTAGTATAAGAATTAAGGTGGAATACTTGATCCTGGTGACACTACGGATACGGTCCGCTTTGTAGAAGTTTGCAAGTGTTGTAAACTACTACAGATGGTAGATCTTGACCATTCATGTGGAGACATGCAAGTGGGGTGTCCTATACAAAGAGTTTGTATAAGACCGAACCACGAGATGATTAGTCTCTGTATATAACGTCGTTGATACTAGAGACTTACATCTCACCTAAATGACCATAGGTGATATGACCTCAATCCTAAGTGTTTTGGGAACTCTTGCCTTTGAGGGCGGTCCTTTGATTAGTATGAGTGTGAGTGGCCAGATTGTCAACTCAACATGCCTATCTTTTTAGGAAATTTTCTGATTTAGAAGTTGGGAACTCAGTCACACAAGATGGAATTCACTCCTTCGCGGAAACAGGAGTAAGTAGATAGATTGCTCTCTTAAGAGCTGATTCCGGGGCTTGAACATAGTGACCATAGCTTCTCTTTGGAAGAAAGAACTCAGTCATAGTAGGACTGTGACTTATGTTCATTAGAGGAATCAGTGGCATTTAAGGAGTTAAATGTAACTATAGGGGCATAACGGTTATTGGCCTAACTGTACTTACGAGCGATCTGTGAAGGGTTATCGCACTGTTGATTGGTTAAGATGGACACATAATATATCTGTAGTAAGGAGAGTTCAGTTGTTGGTCTTTAGTGGAGTGCCTGGCAGTTACCGGATGGTGGATCCCGTGATTAAAGAGGTTAGTCAGTTATTCACATACCATTGGAGCTTCAAGCTACAGTTCCATAAGGTCCCCTTGGTAGCTCAATAGATTCAAGTTGACGATCAGTTCTTGGTGTTGATTTGAAATGTTCAATTGACAAGAGATAATTCGATTATATATGATATGATTGGTATGGTGTATAAGATACATCAAGTGGAGGGTTAATGTAAATGAGATTTACATTAAGTATCATGGAATAGAAAAAGAATTATGGTTTTTATGTATCATGAGATGAAATATTAAAACTATAGGTTATAAATATAGTATGGTAAGTTTATTATCATATATATTTATAATAATATTAATTATTAGATAATTATCCCTTTTTCTCTAATAACCAATTGAGTGGGAGGTTATTGGTGGTTTCATGGTAACCGTGAGATAAAAGGAAAAATGTTTTCCTAAAATTTAGACGTTGTTGATTTGAGATTTCTACTCTCGGAAATTACTCACGGCAGCTGTCAAGTAAATTAGATTTGCTAAACGATAACTTGGAGAGACTAGACGATCGTGGAGTATTTCTATATGATAGACACTCAGCTAGCCGATTAGCTAAACGATTGTGCAACTTCTGCTAAACGATCACATTGCGTTTGTTAAACGATTGGGCATCGTTTATACGATAGACATTGTCGTCTCCCACTTGCTCAATCATTTACACGATTGTTCTTCTCCGGTCTCGTCCTCTAACTAAGTCCACACAGAGCCCATACTTCTGGATTCTCACACCGAGAATACCAAGGTGCCTTTGTGGTGGTGTCATACTCAACTCGACACTAGTCGAGATTTTGTGGAGGTTCGTTCATTGTGTTCGTGATCTGGGTGATCGTTGTGTTCGAGATTGCTGTCGATCGTGCAATGTAGCGATCGAAGTGTTCGCGCATTCGTGGTTATCGTCTTGCCATGAACGAGTGTTTGTGATCAAGGATGTTGAAGATGAGTCTTCAAAGATATGTTTGTTCTTCTCTTGATCATAGAAAAGCATGATGTAACTTCATTTTATGCATGACCATATATTTCCATTTACTGATTGTAATTGTTGTGGTTCAAATACGATTGAAATTTGAAACAATCCTTCCGCTGCTCATGGAAATCCTCATGTTCGATTTCCTTCAGTTGATACTCAGATCGAAGTTTCGAGGCGTTATTCGACACTGTCCAGCAACTTCGATGACAAAATTGGGGCATTTTCGACATACTTTGCGGGTAAGATAGCAATTTTCGGGTTGCTAGAATTTAGATTTTAACCCTTGAAATTAAATGTCACACATAAGGTTGGGTTATAATTATGGATTGATATTAGATGTGTTTTTTAGGGCAATTCAAGAGTGTCACTCAAGATAAAGAGAAATTTGGTTGGCTAATTACCTGGACTTAATATCAAGGTAAACTACCTACTGCCGATTCGTCCTCAAACCCAAGTTGGTGTCAAGTATGTGATTGTGTTTTGTATGTTGGTTTTAAAAGTTAT
Organism: Benincasa hispida; assembly: GCF_009727055.1. Taxonomy (NCBI): domain Eukaryota; kingdom Viridiplantae; phylum Streptophyta; class Magnoliopsida; order Cucurbitales; family Cucurbitaceae; genus Benincasa; species Benincasa hispida. Next base: position 35,648,984 of record NC_052351.1, on the reverse strand, counting down.
CACGTATTTTGTTGGACTGTTGGGGAAAAATTGTGGTGGCCTAAATATATGCTATGGAAACTATGATATTATGTGATGTTGGGTGTTTGTTTGATGGATGTATTTTGAGATTGCTTTGAACCTTCTCAAGCATGATTTTAAGACTGATTGTAAGCTTATGACTATGTTAGACTAATAGTGACTATTAGTATTCTTATTGAGCTATGTACATCGTATGTCGTGAACCTTCGGGTTCACACCTTATGCCTATGATTGGCCCCTCCAGGGTCACTACTTATGAAAACGTGTCTTCGGGTTCGTGCCTTATGCTTATGCCAGTGCCTATGCCTATGATGCGTATTGTGCACTTAAATCCCGATAACAGATCACCTAGTGAGCCCAGTAATAGGTCGCTTACTGGGCATATTTATATACTCATTCGTTTCCCTTCATTGAATCAAATTAAAATTGATTTTGAATCCTAACGAAAATAATATTGTATATTTATAAGTACTTATTTTAAACCCGACACAAGTGACCGGTTCGAAATCACTCCCAAATATATGCAATGAGCATTTGGATTCGAATTAAAAAACGGCCTTCTTTGTTCTCTAGCTACCTCCAAGATCTCAAACACCAACTGCCCTTTTATCTTTTTTACACATATGAAGTCAAAGACATGTGATATCTGCTGCCCCATTTATTTGATTTCACAAGGTTTTAGTGGAAGAGAAGGTAAGATTAAAAAAAAGGAGGGAGTGAACTTAGGCTTTTAGAATATGGTAAAAAGATTATAGGATGATCTTCACATGATACTCACAAACATTTGTACGATATCAGTTCCTGTGGTTCAATTTCTTCCGCTCATGAAGCTTTTAAGTTAACAATAATGGTTGGTGCCTAACATGCCAAGTCTCTCATTGATTTACTAAACTCACCACCATATAATAACATTTTTATATATATACCTATCCTGTTCCCATTTCTCATGCATGTTCATGAAGATGGAAGCTTCTAGTAAATGGAAATCAATGACCACAATAAGGTAAGTATAATTAGTCTTTCGGTTCATACACTTCATGGCGCTCTGTTTGAGATTGTTTATACTTCTCGTTTCTTGTTTTCTAGTATTTTGTTTCTTCTTTTCAATAGGAGAGGAATGTAATTAGGTTGAGTAACGGTTTTTGTTATATTATCATTTACCAAACACTTTTGTTTTGAAAGAAAAAAGCGAACTTGGACTAAAAGTTTCTATGTAATTCACTTTTCTGAGTTTGGTCGTTCTCGTCCAGATCCGAAGACGAGGAACTCGAAAATGGCGAAGCAGAGAGGAGGAGGAAGAAGGGGAGAAGGAAAGGGGTGGGAATGTTTTGTAATTCAGATAAGAATTATGATATGGGGAAGGGAATGGTACTAGACCCAAGGCTGCCCATATTAAACAAATGGAACAGAGTTTTTCTGGTGGCTTGTCTAGTGTCACTATTTGTGGACCCTGTGTTCTTCTTCCTGCCGGTGGTGAACGCAGAGGAGGGGTGCGTGGAAATGAGCGGAGCGTTAGGGGTGTCATTGACGGTGATTCGGTCCATGGCAGATGTGTTCTACATAACACACATACTAGTTAGGTTTAGAACAGCTTACATAGCTCCCTCTTCTAGAATCTTTGGAAGAGGAGAGCTTGTGATTCACCCTTCCAAAATTGCTGCTAACTATCTTATTTTCGAGTTCTGGCTTCATCTTGCTGCTTCATTGCCTCTTCCACAGGTCCCTTCTCTTTTGCTGTTTCCTTATAAAATATCATTCTACTTTCAAAAGTTGTTAGAACAATGTGACGATCATTACGTTCTAAGTTAGTACCACACATTTTAAGATCCTTTCGCGATTGTAAGACTTTAGTCAAACGATTATTTTGAAACGTCTATAAATGTCCAAAGTATATCGTGACTAAATATTGATGGTGTCTATTGGCCAGGCATTCATATGGGTTGCAATGCCAAAAATGAGGGCATGGAGTTACTTTGTTCGTTTCTCCATTCTGTTGCAGTACCTTTTGAGGTTGTATCTCATCTTCCCTTTATCTGATCAAATCATTAAGGCCACTGGGGTTCTGATGAAAACAGCTTGGGTTGGAGCTGTTTATAACCTAATGCTCTTTATGCTAGCAAGCCATGTAATTAACACTCAAGCTCTCTTATATATGCAATTTATCATTTCTTTTCCTAATCCATATGACTATTAGATCTTGAACGAAAAGTTGATGGACGTGTTTGCAACATCTAATCATTAGTCCGTCAATTGTTGGTACAACTATTCTAAAGGATCTTTGTCTATCTTAAGATAGTTTTGAAACATTTATAAACGATAAATTGATTTATATATGTTTAGGTTTTGGGGTCGTGTTGGTATCTTTTATCCATAGGACGACAAATGGAATGCTGGAAAAAAGTATGCAGTTTGGGGCATTACTTGGATTGTCAACATGAGGTTTTTTATTGTAAAGCTGTAGAGAGAGATCCAAACAAAAACAAAGCTGCTTGGTTTCAACTTGAAGCAACTAATATTACAAATTTATGTCATCCAAGTGCCACCAATTTCTTTCACTTTGGGATTTTTTCTGATTCTTTTGCATCAACTTCTTCCCCCTTCTTCAGTAGGTACTTGTATTGTTTTTGGTGGGGATTGAGGAATTTAAGGTACTTTAGTTAAAATTCATTTTACTTTTAAGTTTAGTCTCGAATGAAACCAGCTTTCGAGTAATTTCAATTTAAATGTGTTTTATTTTTCGCAGCTCTCTTGGACAAAATTTGCTAACAAGTAGCAATGTGGGAGAAATCAATTTCGCGATTGTGATTGCCATTATTGGCTTGGTGCTTTTCGCACTTCTCATTGGGAATATGCAAGTAATTACCCTTTTCCTTTAGTCCAAATTATTTATTTTTGGGTCTAGTTTTTATTTGCTTCTTAAATTTTAAAATTTTACATTTTAAATTTCATTTCTATTTAATCATTAGATTTCAAAATATTGCAAATTTATATTTGAGATTTAAGTTTTATTTTAATTTGGTCTATAAATTTTAAGATTTACATTTTTAAAATCAACTTTTTTTTTTTTACTAAATATTCACTTTTTTTAGTATTATAAAATAATTATAATTAATTAAGTTTTGATGTGTTTGGCATTGAATTTTGTATTACAACTTTCAATTTTGTGTTGGTTTTGTAATTATGTGGGTATATATATAAAAATTAGACTTATCTCCAATCAACAACATTAAGACTAGAAGAATGGAGAGTAAGAAGAAGAGACACAGAGCAATGGATGCAACACAGACAATTACCAAACCAATTAAAACAGAGCATAAGAAAATACGAACAATTCCGATGGATGGCAACTCACGGCGTTGACGAAGACCAAATTTTAAAATCCCTTCCTCTAGATCTCCGACGAGAAGTCAAACGCCATCTCTGCCTCGATCTCCTCCGTCAAGTTCCTCTGTTCGACGAAATGGAAGAAAGAATGTTAGACGCAATTTGCGAGCGATTAAGACCCTGTTTAAGCACTTCCAACACTTGTTTACTTCGAGAAGGCGACCCAGTTAATGAAATGTTGTTCATAATCCGTGGCCATTTGGATTCCCACACCACCAACGGCGGCCGGACTGGGTTCTTCAATTCGAGCCGTCTTGGGCCGAGTGATTTCTGCGGTGAGGAGCTGCTCCCTTGGGCGTTGGATGATGACTCTAGGTCCACGGCGGTGCTGCCGACGTCGACGAGGACGGTGACGGCGGTGACGGAAGTGGAGGGGTTTGCGCTTGTGGCGGAGGATTTGAAGTTTGTGGCGGCGCAGTTTCGGAGGCTGCATAGCAAGCAGATCAGGAGTACTTTCAGGTTTCATTCGCATCAATGGCGGACGTGGGCGGCGTGTTTTATACAGGCGGCGTGGTTTAGGTATAAACGGCGGCAGAAGAAGGAGGATGAGATTAATATCGTGGTTAATCATAGATCGTTGGTGAAGCCCCTTCAACTTGATTTCTCGGTGGAAGATAGATGAAGATGATTGATGAAGATGAACAAAAAAAAAAAAAAAAAAAACGAAAAAGAAAAAAAAATGTGTTTTTTTAATGTCTAAGTCAGCATTGGATCCAAGTAGATAATAAGGATAATGATAAGTTGATTCTGATTCTATTTTCGAAAATTGTTTATAGATTCTGTGAATAGTGGTGATTATGGAAACAATGTTTTTTTTAGTACATTTAAAGCTTGAATGTGAAAAGTTTAAAATGTATAACTATATCTTTTAAAAAATTAAAATATTAATAAATATAGTATTTTAAGTTAGTTACTCAATTGTTTAAATTAAAAGATATATTATATGTTATATGGTATTATGAAATATGAAATAATAACAATATATATCTTTTAACATAAAACAAGTTTACAAATTTATTAGCAATAACTTATATTCAACATAATATTTAGTAGATAACTATAACTAGTTTTATGATTTATAAATATATTATCAAATATATATTAAAAAATTGTTTAAATTAGAATTTAATTTCTGAATATATTATTAAACACATAGTAGCTATCACTGATAGTTGCTATTATCGATAGCTTTTCGATTTGAGAAGTGTGCTATCAGTGAGAGTTTTCAATTTGAGAAGTGTGTTATTAGTTGTTATCGTTGATAACTGCAATCAGTGACAATTTTCAATTTTAAAAATGTGTTATCAGTTGCTATGACTAATAGCTACTGTCAGTTGCTATCAGTGATGCTACTATTGGTGAATATCACTTATAACTGCTGTTAGCGATAACAACTGATAGCTGCTATTAGTAATAGCTTTCAATTCGATAAATGTGTTATCAGTTAGCTATCATTCATAACTGTTATTAGTGATGCTGCTATTAGTTATAACTTTTAATTTGCGAAATGGTCTATCGGTTGCTATCACCGATATGTTTCTATCAATGATAACCAAATAGTGGTTATTGCTAATATGTTTCTATAGTAATGTTTTGATGCTTTTTGTTGTTTGAATTTGATATCATGTTATACTTGTTTGTAAATAATCGGGGTCTTTTGATTAATTTGTTGATACATATAGTGTGTTTATATGTCGTTAATGATGCATATAGGTATAAAATGACATCCTTCTACATTGATAGTCATAAAGGATATCATGATAGCTACTATCAGGGATATCTTTCTATTACTAGTATTTATACATTATATAATGTAGTATTTGAGATGAAAGAACTCCTTGAGATTGTTTGATTGTACATAAAAGTTTTCATTGATAGTATGATATCATAGTATCATTGATAACATGTTATTTATGATAACATATTATAAGTGATACTACTGATAGACTTCATACTCTTAAAGTCCTATAAAAAAGAAAAAAGAAAAAGAAAAAACTATTGATCGGTTTGATTAAGTTCTTATTTCTCAATTTTTTAAAAAATAAACTTGTTTAATAACTATTATTATTTCTTATTTCAAACTTTTAATAAAAGTTTCTAAAAATGGTGCACACTTAGGACTTAAAGAAGTAATTTTTTTCAAATTCATTTTCATTTACTATTTATATTTAATTTTTTGATATAATAATCAAACTTGATTATTGTACTTTCCAATCTTAGGTTTGAAACTCAGTCTTTTTTCTTAAAACATGTGATTAAATATAATGGAACATAGAATTTTATATAATAAAAGACCGAAATGTTTTTTTTTTTTTTTTTTTTTTTGAGAAGACCGAAATGGTTAAAAATGGTATTCAATAAATGAAATAAATATTTGGAGAAGGAAAAATCGAAGAATGGGTGGCGGCCGAGGAATTGATTGGACAGGTTGTTTCCTGGAAAAGAATGAAGAGAAAAATGTTAAAATTAAAATCTGACTTGTCTGAGTTATAGTTGAAACGGGAGATTTTGTGGAGATATTTGTAGTGGCCCCTAAGAAGATTTCGACAATCTCGAAACTTTGAATATTACATTTTTTTAATATTTCAGAAAAATTTTGGACTATGTCAAAATTTAATTCAAGATAAATACTAAAATTTATTCAAAATTTTATTGAGATTCAAATAAGTCCACAAAAGGTCCATGATGATTACAAATCCGGGTGAGATCATAGCACAACAATCGTTATTGAAAATAACTATCCCTATTAGTATGAAGAATGCGTGGTTAGATTTACCGTTGTAGTATGTGGAAAATGTAGAATGAGATTGGAAAAAAAGGAAGGATATGAAAAGGGACATGGATGAGGCCGCCTCGTATCCCATCAGATCTTTATTCTCAACAGCAATCATATAATTTATAGGCTAGAAAGGTAAAAGTCATCTTTTTTTCTTTCTTGTTTTTTTTTCTTTTCTTTCAAAAATAACTTTTGTATTTTTGTTCTTTTGTTACTTGAGCAAAATTAATTTGTTATTTTCTCGTAGTGGAGCAATAGTAATATCACGTAAAGATTTTGGTTGCTTTAAATTATTATAGAGAGAAGCAAGCTCTTCATTTTGCACCCATCATGTTTGATTCTGCGCTCATCAAGCACTTCAATTTAGTCTTTGAATTTTAAATTCAAAATTCTAGTTCATTTAAAGAAATTTAAAAATCAACATTTTTTATAATTTTTTGGATTTTTAAAATTAAGTTTATTTTCTTTCAATTTCTCATCACCATTTTTTTCTTTTTTTTTTAATAGGTTTCTCATCACCATTTTTTATCTTTCATAAATAAAACAAGTTGAATTCTTAGTCAATTTTCAAAAACAAAAACTATTTTCTTAGTTTTTAAAATTTGACTTGATTTCTTTAAAATATTAGTAGAAAGTAGATAATAAATTAGATGAAAGAGGTGTTTATAGAGACTTAATTTTCAAAAACTGAAAAACTAAAATGAATTGATTATTAAATTGGATCTCAATTTTAGAAGTTTGTGTTTATAATATTTTAGTCAATATAGCTAGTTTTTGGATATTGTAGATAACAAACAAGTGAACAACTACTACAAGAATTTTGGGCTTTAATGTCGGTTTGGAAAAAGTGAAATCGGATGTATAATGTTGGTTTTGTTTTTTTTAAAAAAAGCGGATCTTTAATGTCGGTTTTAAACCGACATTAAAGATCCGCTTTTCTTTTTTTTCCTTAAAAAAAAAAAAAAAAAAAACAACCCATTTCTCCCCCATTTTTTTTTCATTTCCCGCTTCTATCCCTATTTATCCTATCTATCCCTTTTCTAAACCCTATTTTCCCCATCAGCCACCTCCCCCCCCCATTTTTGTTTCTTACGAAAACGATATTAGGTTACATTTTGTTTCTCTCCTTTCTTTTTCAGATTTTAGACAAACCTTCGTAGACGACGAAGAGAACTAAAACCGAAAGCTATAAAAAATGGCGACCAAAAATGCCAAAAATGCCAAAAAAGCCAATCTCTTGGATCATCACTCCCTTAAACACTTACTCGATGAATCTGTTTTTGAGGTAGAGAAGTAAGAGATATGTGGAACCAACAAGAAATGGCAGAACCCGTAGATAGGTCGGTAATGTCGGTCCATGTAGTACCGATTTGAAATCGATTTTGCATCTTTTCGTACTCCCAATGCCATTGATAAACAAGCAGTGAGAGTCATAGTCGATGCTTTGAGAAGATTCCAACGATGATTGAAAAAACAAATTGAAGAAAGAACAGAGAGATCGGTAGAGATATGAAGGATTTGAATCTGTTTCTGAGATAATTCAATTTGCAATTTCATTCCCTCTTTTTTAGATCTTTTTTGCATCAATTTTAATCTAGGTTTGAGCTTTTTCCTTGCAGATTGTCACCAGTCAAATTATTATTATTATTATTTGACCAATTTCGATAAAATTAATTTTGAGGGACTAAATTTAAGATTTATTGAAAATACGTAGACTAAAATTGGACAACTAAAAGTACAAACATTAAAGTTGAACCAACATCAAAATATAGGTATCAAAATTGTAGTTTAACCTAATAACTACTTTGTAACCGTCCTCTTCTCTCATTTGTAACCATGACAAATAGTTTATATCCAAATTCAAACAAAAATAATACATATGCACCTCGAACACATACTATTAAAACCGCTCCATAATAGTTCCTATTAAAAATATATTTATTTTTTGTATAGTTGTAGACCATTATTGTCATGCACATTGTATTTTTTGCTTAATAGTTCATTATTTATTTTAATGAAAAACAAAACTTTTGAATCAATTGTATAAGTTGGTGAGCATATATATATATATATTTTATATAAAAAAGGGGCGATTGCAAGGTTGTAAAAAAATAATAGTGAAATTAGGTCCATAGTCTACGGATATGAATTTTGTAGGAAATGGCAAAATTAAAAGCCCAACCAAATTGTAATAGTTAGATGATCAAAATGCCCTCACGGTTAAAAATGTGTGATTGTATTTAATTGTCGTCTGATTGTCATCTGATTACCATTTGATTGTCAATGATATCAATTACTATATAATTGTTTTCTTATTATTGTTTGATTGCTATTTCATATCGATTGTTATTTGATTGCTATCTTATACTGATTGTTAATAATATTGATTTACTAGCTAATTGTTGTTTAATCATTATTTGATATTGATTGTTCTCTTATTGACAATTATACCCATTGTTATCTGATTGTTATTATCTGATTACTATCTAATACTGCTCGTCAATGATACTGTTTATATTTGATTATTGTCTTATTATTATCCGATACTGACTATCAATGATATTGATTACTATTTGATGACGATTACTATTTATTTGCCTTTCATTTAGCTTGGGATGTAATAAAAAAGCAATAATTGTTGATAGCTTATGATATTGCCTTTTGATTATCTTGTTATTTTTTTTGTCACATAGTACTGATATTGTCCTATTTTTTTGTATCAGTTAGTAGTTTCTGACAGCTATTTGATGTTCTTCTAATTGATATCTAATTAACTTTTGATTGATATTTTAATCTGATTACCTTCTATTTGTTTTATCATTTAGATAGTAGTTATGATATTGCCAATTACCTTCTATTTTTTTTTCTCATAGCAGTTACATAGAAATTACAAAATATTAAGCCAATTACAATTTCCATTAGCACACGAATTGATGGAAAAAAACCGTGTTTTCCATTATTAAGTTTATACTTTAAAGAGGAAATTAAGGCCCTATAAAGAATTCTAAATTTCAGATTATAGAGGACGTTTGAGGTAAAAGTTATTATCAAAATATAATAACCACTTCATTTACTATTTGCTACAATTTTTACGTTTATTATTATTATTTATTTACTACAGTGTTTATATTTCCTTCTAAAATTAAAATAGTTTATGTCTCAAACACATACTATTATAAGCCAAACTAAAATAATCTACATTCTAAATACAAACTATCATACCCCAATTATAATAATATTATAATAACTAATTCATTGCTTCCCTAAATATCTTCTATATAATCCAATAAATAAGTTGGTCAACTATTCCACAAAAGTGCAATCCATCTCAATCCAGTATTATATATATCAAAAGAGAAATCTATAGAATTGTTGAAAATGAAAAGACATTTAAAGGTTTTTAAACATCAAGAGTATTTAAGTAAATTAAGCCCAATAGCATTTTTTAAAATATGTTGATCTTCTTAATTTTGAGGGCTCCAGCTCCAATCATGATGCACGTCAACAACAGAGAAGAAAATAGGTGTTGGTGCCGGAGATTGTTGACGTTGGGTTCTCCTTCGTGGGTACTGTTTCAAAATCACTAACGTTCATATATTTGTCATATATACAAAATTTTATAAGTTAAATACATGATTGCTATATCTTATTTTCAATTTATTATCTATGCAATTTCTAAAAAAGGAAAAAAAAAACATTAAAAGTTGGTAAATGTGAAATTTGCAAAAGTTGTTAGAAGTGTTTTTGTACGATTTTGGGACTAAAAACAAGAAATAAACCCAAATACGCAAGTGCGCTCTTCAGCGATGTATGGGTTTTCGTCGTCAAGCATGTGCGTGCTTCAGCAGCCAGTTTATTATATTAATAAATAAAGGAACTCTGCCGTCTTCACCATCATTATATTATATTATATATATCCCTCATGCATCCAATACCTCCACCATTATTTTACTGACATTTTGCACCAACAACAGCAATCACCTCCCGCAAACTTCCATGGCCGTTGACAAGAAGCTCCATATAGTCATCTTCCCATGGCTAGCTTTCGGCCATATGATTCCTTTTCTTGAGCTATCCAAACTTATTGCTCAAAAGGGTCACCACGTCTCTTTCGTTTCCACTCCCAAAAACATCGACCGTCTCCCCACTAAACTTCCTCCCCATTTAGCTCCTTTTCTCAGCTTTGTCAAAATTCCTTTCCCTCAAGTCGATAATCTGCCCCAAGATGCAGAGGCCACATCCGATCTCCCTTACGACAAAGTTCAGTTTCTCAAAAAGGCCGTCGACGACCTTAAACAGCCCCTCTTTGACTTTCTTCAAACTTCCGATGCGGATTGGATCTTATACGACTTCGCTCCCTATTGGTTGGGTCAAGAGATCGGACCCGCTCTTGGGATCAAAACCGCTTTCTTCAGTATTTACAATCCGGAGTGTCTTGTATTTCTTGGACCCATGTTCGGAGATAATCGGATTAAACCAGAGGATTTCACTGTTTCTCCCAATTGGGTTTCCTTCCCCTCGACCGTTGTGTTTCGCCACTTCGAAATCATGAGGATCTTCGACAGTATATCCGGTAATGTTACTGGGGTTTCTGATTTAGATCGCTTAAAAATGAGTGCTCACTATAGCGATATAGTGGTTGTGAGAGCATGCCCTGAATTTAATCAGAAGTGGATTCAATTGCTTGGTGATGTATACGGTAAAACCATTTTCCCCGTCGGCCAACTTCCGACATCGGAGTACGATTCTGGTGACGACAATCCAACATGGCAGTCGATTAAAGAGTGGCTTGACAAACAACCCAATGCTTCGGTGGTCTACGTGGCATTCGGGAGTGAGGCCAAGCCTAGTCAGGACGAACTGACAGAGATTGCTTTAGGATTGGAAAAATCAGAGCTGCGGTTCTTCTGGGTGTTTAGGACACGACGAGGACCGAGCGACCCGGACCCGGTTGAATTACCGGAGGGATTTGAAGAACGAACCAAAGGGCGAGGCATTGTGTGGACCACCTGGGCGCCACAATTGAAAATATTGGAGCATGACTCGGTGGGTGGGTTTTTGACACATTCTGGTTGGAGCTCTGTTGTGGAAGCGATTCAGAGTGAAAGAGCTTTGGTATTACTAACATTTCTTGCAGATCAAGGAATCAATGCGAGGGTGTTGGAAGAGAAGAAGATGGGTTACTCAGTTCCGAGGAATGAATTGGATGGTTCATTTACAAGGGATGCCGTGGCAGAATCATTGAAGCTGGTAGTGGTGGAGGAAGAAGGTAAGATTTATAGAGAGAGAATAAGAGAGATGAAACATTTGTTTGTGAATAAAGAAAAAGATGACGAGTTAATTGATCAGTTCTTGGGATATTTGAAAGCGCATGGGAATAGAGATGAACTTTGAACTGAAGATGCACTGTGAAACCAATCTTGATATGCTAGTTTTTTATTTCTCTAGTTTGCCGGCCTATGTCCATGGTTTCACTCTTCTAAGTTAAAACTTATTGTTAGAATAATATTTTCATCCATGTGTAATTTTAGTTTTTTTTTTTTTTTTTTTCATCTCAATAAATTTGTTAGTTTCTCAATATCGTTTACTAATATCAATTTTTCCATGTGGCTGCTGATTTCATTGTATTTGTATCTCAATTCGACAGTCAGATTCATATCACATAAGATATTTTTCTTATCCCAACCCCCAATCAAGGCAAAAGTAATTTTTTAATTTTGTTTTATTGACATTTGAGCATAAGTAATTTGTTGTTTTCTCGTAGTGGAGCAATACTAATATCACTTAAGATTTTGTTTTCCTTAAATTAATATAGAATGGTAAGACTTACCCATTTTGTGCCCCCACATGTTTGAATCTGTATCACCTAGAAGTTCACATATTGTGATAACTTCATTGGGAAAAGCACGAGTACCGTACATTTTTCCTAATATTTAAAGTAGACAATAAATGCTACATTAAAGAATTAAGATAAAAAAAATAATAATAATAATTCAAATTCAATTTTTTTAATCAAAACATCAAAATTTATTAAGCCTCAAGGGCATGAAGTGGAAATGCATCCGTCTCCAATAATGAAGGTACAAAAGAGAAATCTCTTGCGTTCTTTGCAATACAATCAACAAGCAGATTGCTGTTCCTATCAATATGTTCAAATGAAACATCAGCAAAGGATATAAAGATTGACCAGATTTCTTCAGGTCAACATGCATCTTCCGAGATCATCTCCTTCTTCCTTCTAATCAAATTGATCGATTGCATGCACTCAGATTCAACGATTATTCTGCCATTAGGGATCACCATTGAAGCAAATTGAAGCCCTTCAAGAATCGCCCGGACTTCCATTAGTGGTTTAACATAGGACAAATACAAAGATATTTAGAAAACAGTTAGGGTATACCTGAGTTAGGTTGGGTTGAATTGAGAGTATTTTCTGGGCCAACTTTGATTGGGTTGACAAGCCAAAAAATTCAAATAAAGTCTCAAACTCAACCCTCAAATTCGGATCGGGTTAGGTTAGGTTCTCGGGTTATAATTTATTTTTCCTTTTTAATTAAAAATATTAAATATATCTACAACACATGAATAATAACTACAATCTCATAAAACTGAAATGTTAAATACCAAATATCTATGATGTTTATTACAAACTTTAAAACAAAGATAAATATCATAATAATTTTAAAAGAAAAATATTAAAAATTCACAAATTAATACCTATAAAGTAATCAAACTTTAATCAAAGATATATATATATATATATATAGGTTGGGTTGGGTCAATCCAAATCTTTTTAGTCAATCCACAATCCAACCCAATCCAACAACAATAAAAAAAAAGTTTAACCTAATTCAATCCAAGAATAAAACTAACCAAATTCAACCTTATTTTTGGATTGAATAATCTAGATTGTTCAGACGGTTGAATCATTAGAACACCCTAAAAATAACAATGAGCACCCAAATGAATTGCTATGCATTCAAATTCAATCTTAAAAAAAAAAAAAAAAAAAAAAAAAAAAAAAAAAACTAACACTTTATTCCTTCCATTTTAAACTCAACTTTTTAATTCATTAAAAAAATCAATATTTTAGACAACTTCAGTAATTTTTTGGATTTGTTTTTTTTTTAAAAAAAATTAATTCTATTTCCTTATTTTCTTTTAGTTTCTCACAATCATTTTCATCTTTTTCAAGTAAAAGAATTGAATTTTTAGCCAAATTTTAAAAATAAAAACTACATTTTATATTCTTTTTTAGATTTTAAAATTTGACTTGGTTTTGGAAAACACTGGTAGAAAGTACATAATACATTAGGTGGGATAAGTGTTTATAGGTCTATTTTTTAAAAAAAAAACCAAATGTTTGGAAATTTTAATTTTAGAATTTTATGTTTATAATCATTTTGGTCATGCCAACTTTTGTAGCTACAGTGACGAAAAATTGACGAAAAATTGACGCATAAATTATTCAAACCTCAAGAGTTAAAATATTATGTTTGAAACTTTAAAGTCTAAAATGCTTCCAATTCTAAAATTCAATGACCGAAAAGTGTAATTTTTTTAAAAAGGTTACATTGAAAATAATTAATATTGAAAGAAAATATAAAATGTAAACAAGGAGGAAAAAAATTATTTTAGCTCTAAACTTTGTAAAGTGCGAATTTTTATCCATAAGGTCGAATTTGATAAAATCAATTTTTACTCTAAAATTTGATTTTCTTTTCCAATTAACTATTATAGAGTTTTTTACTTTTTTTTCCCCCTTTTTCTCTTGACGACAATTCTAAGGTTTTTGACATTGATATATATTGTTTGAAAAGTGATTATTAATTTTTGAAGATGATGATTAAAACTTGGAATTTATTCTGCATTAAAAAAATATGATATTCTCTTAAAAAAAAAGTGATATTATTTCAGGAAAGTGATCTGACGAATCCGATGAGCACAAAAATGTGCTTTTTAGTTTTCATTTAGTGATTGACCAGTAATAGCTCTATAAAATTTGTTACACCTTTCTTCAACTCAAACTTGTCCAACTTATATATCGATTTTTTTAAATAAAACTTTTAGACCAGATTTGATTTTTTATTTTTTATTTTTTAAAATTAAATCTCTCTCTATATATATTTATCATGGTTTGTATCAATTTTAAATTTAAAAGTTGAGTTCTTAGCCAAATTCAAAAAATAAAAACAAATTTTTAAAAACTACATTTTTTTTTTTTTAGTTTTCAAAATTGGACTTGATTTTACATGGATAAAAAAGTAGATATCAAAACAAGAAATTTAGAGATGAAAGAGGTGTTCATAGACTTAATTTTCAAAAATTAAAAATTAAAATCCAAAGAGTTATCAAACAAAGTCTTAATAGTTTAGGTCATGTGTGATGACTATTTAATTTTTAAGTTTTGGTTTTTCTAGAAATTGAGTTTGTTTGTTCTCAATTTCTTACCATGAAGCATATAGGTCCATTTAGTAACCATTTTGTTTTTGTTTTTTTGTTTTTGAAAATTAAATTCATTTTCTCCCAAATTCGCACATTAGTTTGCATTTTTCTTAAGTAAAAAAAATTGAGTTCTTAGTTAAATTTTTTAAAAAATAACAAGTTTTTAAGGTTTCGTTTGGTAACTATTTGGTTTTTGCAAATTAAGCATTTATCATATGAATTTCTTACGTTAACATTTTTCTTAAGTACCAGAGTTAAATTTTTAGCCAAATTTAAAAATATTTTTTTTAATAATTTTCAAATTTTAGATTAGTTTTTGAAAGCATTAGAAAAATGTTGATAAAAAAGCACGAAATTTAGATGTGTAAGAGGTGTTACAAGTTTAATTTTAAAAAACTAAAAATAAAAAATCAAAGGATTATCAAATGGGGGCCTAAAAACTACTTATTATTTATTATTTATTTTTAAAACTTAGCTTTTCTTTTAAAAACAATGATAGAAAGTGGATGACAATGTAAGAATTCGGAGGTGGAAAGGGTGTAAGGGTGTTTATAGGCCTAATTTTTAAAAATTAAAAACTAAAAACCAATTAATTATCAAGTGGGACCATATAAATTTAAAATGACTTTTTAAAAATTTAAAACTAAAAATCAATTAGTTATCTGAGACCATACAAATTCAAAATGACTTTTAAACATGCTAGGGTTTTACCACGTCCATATGCACGTGTATTTTTACTTTTTAAAAAGGAAGTAGGTGCTTTTTTTCAATAATATGAACAAAATATTATTTAATAGTTTTATAATTAAAATTAAGATAGATTAATTTTATATGTTCTTGTAATATATTATACTTAGTTGTTAATATGCCATGACTCATTTGAATATGATTTAATCTAATTAGTTTAATAATAATTTTGTAATTAATTTAATAATTAAAAATGATAAAACTTTGAAACAAAATATTAAATTTAGTTATTGTCTATTAGTGATAGATACTGATAGACTATTATCATGTATCACTACTAGATGTCTATCAATATCTATCAATATCTATCACTGATAGATAATGATATTTTGTTATGTTTGAAAATATATTCAATAGTTTTGTCGTTTAAAACAAATTTTCATTTTTTAACTATTTATTTTAATCCTTAAAAATACATTTATTATTTAATTTTCAAGTAAAAATTAATATTTTTATAATAATATACATATTTGTTTAACTAACCTATTATTACATGTGATGCACATAATATATTCTAATCTTCTTTTTTTATTATAATAAAAATTATAATTTCATTTACTACAAATCACTGCATATTATAAAATTAACGAACTCATTTTACTATCAATATACAGTGTAATTCAAAAGATATAATATTAAAAAACACATAATCAAGATAAACAAAAATATACTAAAATTTTAAAATATACGAATATCTAGAGTTAGTTATGACTTATATACAAATAATTTATATGATTTTTTTATAATAATAGAAACATAGTGTCTAGAATATGTATTTTTTAATTGATTAATTGTTTTTTATAATTTACCCTATCATCAAAGTTTAATAAGTTTTTTTTATTAATTTTATAATTTTATTAAAATAAAAATTTCAAATTATGTCGTGAAATTGAGTGCAACAAATAATTTTCAAGCTAATGAAATGAAAAGAAATTATAAAAACTTTTGACATATCAAATTTTTAGAAAAATTGTAGTAGGTGACAAAATAACACATATATATATAAAATAACACATATATATATATACTTGAAAGTTGATTATTACTTGATATACACTTTTTTTATTATTAATATTATTGAAAGTGGCTTTGATATCGGATATACTGATATCATTTCAAATTATCATTTTCTGTGTTTGTTTACTCTGAAATAATAAAAAATTTGTTTTCATTTAAGATTTTAAATCGTCTTTTTTTTTTTCTATAAAAAAAATCCCCTTTAAAACAATCAGATTTGGGAGGATTTTAAACTTAAAAAATATTTGTTTCCAATTTTACTTCCACAGAATTTTTTAATTTTTTTTTGTCTTAAATATATTTACTTTTTATTTATTATTTTGATTGATAAAGAATACCATACTAGACTTTTTTTTAGTTTTTTTTTCTAAGAATAAAATGTTTTTTTCGTTATAAATTGATTTAATTTTTTTTTTTTTTTTTTTTTTTATGTGTATGACAAGAATGGTTATGGGTAAAGAAATAAGGGGATTTTTGAAAATAGAAAAAGAAGGAGAAAATGTTTACATAAATAACAAAATTTAATTATAATTAGGGTAGAAGTTGTTATCAATATTTGTCATAGAAAGACTTAGATAGACTGTATAGAAGTCTATCAATGTCTATCAATGATAGAAACTGATACAAGTTCACTGATAGACCTTGATCGAAGTCTATCAACGTCTATCATTGATAGAAATTGATAAAAGTCTATTATTAATGCTATCAATAATAGAAATCGATATAATTCCATCATTGAGACTATCAGTGATGAAAACTTATATACCTCTATCAATAATAGAGATTGGTAGAAATTTATTATCAATAATATATGTCAGTGATGAAAACCGATATATATTTGATTTGCTTCCTAATCAAATGTGGAAAAGAAAAAAAAAAAGAGTACAATTCTTTGTATTAAAAAGAGAGAAAAAATAAGCAACTCTGATAGGTTTCCCCCCACCCCTATTTATTTATTGAGATAAGCAACTGCGATAGTTAAAGATAAATAAATATGTGAAAACGGAAAGGAAAAAAGAAAAAAAAATGACAGAATTGGATTTTTGGAAATAAAATAAAGAAAGCATCAATCATTTTTTAAAAATATATATGAAAAGGAAAAAAATAACTTTTGAAAACTCTTGAGAAAATAGTAGAATTTCTGAAAAAAAGAAGAATTATGAGGGAGAATCTATACCTATATGTTTTGCCTCTAATTGTCGCATTCATTCACATTAAACTATTGCATCAATTCACATATGTAGTATTTAGAAAGATAAATAAGTTAGAGAAAAAGAAACAAATTAGAGAGAATAAATTAGAAAGGTTATACAAATGTTAAAATTAGAATGACAATAAAAATTTTCGAAAGAAAAGTAGTATAGTAATTTTAAGGTAAACAATAATTAGGAACATACATATAGGAATAATTATATTTTAAATTTTTTATCTACTAAATGTTAGAATATTACTTTAAATCTATATTAAAAAATAAATTAGCCCTAGGATCATTCATGCTAAATTGCCAATAATAAATAACATACCAAATTCCATTGAGATTGATGATAGTTCAAGAAAAAGATAACTATGGTCTTCCTAAAAAAAAAATTATGAATGTCCTTAATGGGATCTCTCTCTATATGGGATTCAAGATATTGTTTTGGTATATTGAGAATTATAGCCCTGAGGTCTCTTTATATACTAGTTCAATTAGCGTTCCCATTAAACCCTAATTAACTAGGAATTTCATACTCAATTAGAAATCTAGGGTCTTAATTAATTAAATCACATAATATGACTCAATCTAATAAAATAACTTAAATAAGTTATTAATCCACATACATAACTCATATTTTAATTAAACGTATTATTATTTAAATATGTCTAACAATCTCCCACTTGGGCTATGTCTGTGTACTTAATATAATTAAATCACTTAAACCTTAAATGCGCATAAATAGGTAATTCCCCTTTAAAACTCAATCTGGTTCATCTCTTGTATTAGCACGGAATCAAGGCAGCTTTGGTCACTACCTTTCTAACTAAATCTTCCTTTATCATCAATTCCAATACATTTGATAACATAGATCAAGTAGGGATGGATAACATGGAAATTACATGCAAAGTAATCTAGATCATGTCTATTTCACTACAAGAATTTTGGGCTTTAATATCGGTTGAAAAAGGTGAAATCGGATGTATAATGTCGGTTTTTTTTTTTTTTTTTTTATTTAAAAAAATCAGATCTTTAATGTCGGTTTTAAACTGACATTGTAGGGGAACCTTTAATGTCAGTTTTAAACCGACATTAAAGACCCGCTTAATTTTTCTCTCTTCACTCTCCCCCTATTTTCTTTTTCCTCTCATTCTCACAATTCCCTCTTCAGACCCTCTTCTTTCTCATTTCTCTCTTCCAAACCCTTGCCATTCGTCCATCGATCGTGGGTGAAGAGTCTGTCGTGGTGTAGATCTGGCTCGGATCTGAAGTCGCACCCAGTCGTCCGTGGTGTAGATCCTCTCATTCGTCTGTCGTCGGCTGTACCTAGTCGCCCGGATCTGTGTGCCACCGTTCGTCGTTCGATCTGAAGTCTGTCTCTTATACACATCTAGATGTGTATAAGAGACAGTGGGTGAAGAATCTGTCGTGGTGTAGATCTGGCTCGGATCTGAAGTCGCACCCAGTCGTCCGTGGTGTAGATCCTCTCATTCGTCCGTTGTTGGCCGCACCCAGTTGCCCAGATCTGAAGTCGTCCAGATCCTGTCTCTTATACACATCTAGATGTGTATAAGAGACAGGTGCTACACAATGAGATAGGCGATCGTGTAGGTGGGTGCTGGACGATCGTGTAGCAATGTGGGGAGCTAAACGATGAGGTAGACGATTGTATAGCAGATGCGCGGAGCTAAGCGATGCGCTGGACGATCGTCGATCGTGTAGGTGGGTGCTGGACGATCGTATAGCAGATGCACAGGCACTAGACGATCGTGTAGGCGGGCGCTGGACGATTGTCGATCGTGTAGGCGGGCACTAGACAATCCTATAACAGATGCGCGGGCGCTAAGCGATAGACTACACGATGGAACTACGGATGGGCATGAGTGCTAGACGATAGCCGTGCTACGCTAGACGATGAGCATACGCGCTACACGATAGATGGAATGCTAAGCGATAGGCGATGACGTTAAGCGATAGGCGATGACGTTAAGCGATAGGCGAATGCGTTAGACGATAAGGCGTCAGCGCTAAAAAATTGAGGTAAACGATGGGCGCGGTAGCTAAACGTTAGCCTATCCGCAGATCGTTTACTAAACGATTGAGCTACACGATGGGCCACTGGAGCTAAGCGATAAATGCAGGAACTAAATGATTGATTGGCTTGAGAACATGTGCATTATGCTAATTAAATATACTAAAAGAATGTAACTCACAGTTTTAATAAGTTTTAGTTGATGACTCACAGTTTTAAAAAGAAGATTCTTTTATTTATTCAACTATTGAGTTTTCTTGTTTTGTAGGTGAAACAAAGGAGTAAAGATTTGGTATCGCAACCTCTTTATGCTTTTTCTTGGGGAACTCTAGTAAAGAATTTTTCCTTGAATGTACCATATATACACATTCCCAATAAACACGGTTAGTTGAATATGAATTCTGATCAAATTTTCACTTTCAATCCTTTGTCTTAAACCTTTTTTGTTTGTGATCCTTTGAGCAACAGTGCTTAGACAAAGATGTCTATAATCAGACACTGCTGAAGCTGGAGGGGTCTGTTCAAGAAGAATTATGAAGGGATCCATACTTACCAATTAGAGAGAGACAATAAACTCATAATGTTTGTAAAACCATAATATTTGTATTACTTGTAATTTATGTTTTCAATGGTTGAATTATTGTATGGTCTTTTAAATTATAATTTTATAGCAGAATTTGTGGATTAAATATAATAGATTTGCAATCCATATATAAATAATATGTCATAGCCACAATGTTCGATGATGATATGTCATGTTATACTTTTTGACAAAAAAAAAATGGATTCAACGATGAAATTTAAAAAAACAGACAACAATTGATAAAACGAACAGATTCTGAGCTTTAATGTCGGTTGGAACTGACATTAAAGGGCTTTAATGTCGATTGCAAATTTCATAGACAACCGACATTAAAGAGCTTTAATAACACTGTCTTTAATGTCAGTTGCAACCGATATTAAAGCCCTTTAATGAAATTTGCAATCGACATTAAATAGAGTTCCTTCAATTGGTATCAGAGCCAGGTTGTGTTTTGATTTCCAAATTCCATTTGTTGTATTGAATTTCGTTTACAGTTTAATGGGTTTTAAGTTTCTGCAATGCATTTAACTGTTAAATGTTTGTGGATGTTGTTGATGGTTGTTTTGGGATAGTTGTCTCTGACAAAAGTTAATTGTAAGTGCTCCTGCGTTTTCTGACGTTATTTCTTGTAATTGAGTCTGTATTCATTTAGAGTTTTTTAATCATTCTTGAAGAAGCTTCAGACGCAAGAGTTGCAGTTCGATTCGATGGAGAAGACAAAACAGTGGTCACATCGTGTAGCTTAAGCTAGACAATCGTTTAGATTTGACTATGCGTTCATGTAGAGTTGTTCCACTCGATTGTGTAGCATTTGCTAAACGATCGCATAGTTAATGCCATAGCCAGTATTTGAATATTTGGTTGGGGCCTGATCTTTCTTCTTCTTCTTCTATCTCTTGTCAGAGTATAGTCAGCTAGGTTCTCAAGCTGGGTGACTTGGTCTTGACCTATTTGTTCACTTACTTCTGTTTTAATGGCTTGGGGATTCTGGATGCCATTCTCTGATGATGCCCTTTCAATTATAGGTAAGTGCTCCACTGTAAAGGTAGTGGAATTCTCATTTAAAACTCCTTCAGCTAGCTGTTTACCATTCTCTGATACTGAAATCATTTCATATTCTCTTAAAATTATTTCTCTACTCATAATACTCTGATTATAACTGAAGTCTCAAAGCTTGTAACCTTTAGTTCCTTCAGGATACCCTATAAACATGCACTTTAGGACCCTAGGTTGAAGTTTGCTTTGCCTCGCATGTATATATGTTGTGCACCCAAAGGCTTTTAGGTTTGATAGGGAGGTACACCTGTCCATATTTCCTCAGGTGTTTTCATGTTAGTGAAAGTGTAGGGGCTTCTGTTAATAGTGTAGGTGATTGTTGCTAAAGCTTCTGCCCAAAAAACTTCTTTGAGGTTAACTTCTGATAGTATGCACCTCACCCTTTCCATAAAAGCTCTGTTTATCCTTTCAACTACCCTATTTTGTTGGGGTATATAGGTAACTGTTGTGTGTCTTGAGTCACTCCATGAAGGAGTTCCAGCTTATCCCCATAAGTCAACATGTATGTAACTGAGTTTATCCTTTGAAGTATGGATTCCTTTTGTGAATTTGAGTCTCTCAGCTTTGCCATAGACACAATGCTCACAAAAACTTATCTTCTTTGAGCCTTTAGGTTGAATCAGCCCTTGTTTTGTTAGTTCATTCAAGCCTTGTTCACTGATGTGTGAGAGTATCTTATGCCACAATTCAAGCCTTTTATCATGCTATCTTGAGATAATAAAGCAACATTAAGAAAGGACACACTTTTCAAGTAGTATAGGCCATTCATCCTTACTCCAAGTAGCATTGTCTTTCCAGCCCTCTTCACAAGTAGATTTTCTTTGTTACCAATGTAATAACAGTCTTGGTCAACTAACATTCCTAGAGAGATTAGGTTCCTTCTAAGTTTAGATACATGTCTTACCTCCCTTAGAAGTATTTTTTTATTGTCTTCTAATTTTAGGCATACTGAGCCAATTCTCATAATTTTACAGTCATGATCATCCCCTATGGTGATTGAGCCTCCTTCCCAGGATTTGTAATTCACAAACCATTCTCTTTTGGAAGTCATATGATAGGTACACCCTGAGTCCATGACTTAGTCTACCTTCTCCTCAGTCTTATATCTCATGGGCTTCAAATGAGTTGTTGTCAGAATTTCAGTGTATTCATAGGAATTTTCACCCACTAAAACATTACCTCTGCCATAATCTCTTGTTCTTTTGTTGTCACTCCTTTCATAGTCTTTGTTTCTGTCATTT
Source organism: Benincasa hispida (assembly GCF_009727055.1). Lineage (NCBI taxonomy): Eukaryota > Viridiplantae > Streptophyta > Magnoliopsida > Cucurbitales > Cucurbitaceae > Benincasa > Benincasa hispida. The sequence goes on along the minus strand of NC_052351.1, from coordinate 35,626,487 downwards.
CTGCCATTTTCTGTATGCTTTCTTGAGTTTCTTCTATAGGGTTTTCCCTTCTCAGGACAATTCCTCTTGAAATTCCCCTCCTTGTGGCAAGTAAAACACTTCAAAGGAGGTTTATCCTGATGGTTCTTATGGGTTTTGTCAAAGCGACTCCCTCTAGTGAAGTTCTTCCCTTTTGAGTAGAGAGACTCAGCCCCTCCAGCCTTATTCTCTGTTTTTAGCTTAAGTTCTTTACACCTTAGAGCATTAATCACTGAGTTCACTTAAAGGAACTCCTAAACAAGAGTGCTTATGAGTGGAAGTAGATCTTTCCGATTTCATAGTGACAGAATTACTACACATACCTTCTAACATATAAATATGCATTGTAAACACTAATTACTGGCATGCTTTAACAATAAATACAAAAGACCGAGAGAACGTACCAGTTGAAAACTTTCTTCAATCGAACTCGGTCCTACGTGAACGAACTCTTCTCTCTCTTTATTGTCCAACAAGCAAATGCCTAGCCGCACCACAGACGTCTACATGATCAGCAGCGCACGGACAACAAGCAACCGAGGAAGACACCACCACTCGAAGCCCTCAGTATTCTCGGAGTGAAAATCCAAAGGGTGTACTTTGAGGGAATTGGTAGAGGGGATGAGGAAAAAAAATTGTGTAGTACAATCAAGCAAGTGGGAGAAAATGGAAGACTATCGTATAGTCGGGTGTGCTTGATCGTTTATGTCGGGGTACACGATCGGGTAGGTATAGTTAAGCGATCATCTATCAAAAGGTAGGTAATCGTTTAGTTATGCTCGGCGCGCTAAGCGATCGTTTAGATAATCGATGGCGATTATTTAGCTATGCGGGTATGCGATCGTTTAGGAGGCGGGTGCTATAGGCTCTCAATACTAAGTGATCGAAGGCTTTCACATTGTGAGCAAATTTTCGGATTCTCTTGCGTGTATGTAAATCAAAATGAAAACTATTTTCATTTTTATTTTTCAGTTACAAGAACTGAAATCAACTTCCCACTTTTGCACGAATCCAAAGAAAACTTCAGTCAATTATCTCATAACCACCTAATTAACAAATTAATGAATATAATCATATTATATTCTTAACCAATAGTTTAATATCATATATCAACTATGGTGTTTTCTCCCTACTTGATATAAATCACATTTATATCCAATTTCCTCCAAAATAATGTATCTCATACATTTGATCAACCATATCATATATAATTAACCAGTTCAATTATATCATATATATTTGAACTCCCTCTTGCTAATTTGAACATTCCAAACTGACCTAAAAACAGATTGTCAACTTTTATCCAAGATACCAAGGGGACCTTATAAACCTATGGCTCGAACCTCTAACGGTACGTGAATAGTTGACTAAACTCTTTAGCCACTAGATCCACCATCCGTTAACTGTCATGCATTCCACTAAACACCAACAGCTGAACTCTTCTTACCACAGATATATTTCTGTGTCCATCGGATATTACCAATCATGAGTATGATAACCCTTCACAGATGCTCGTAAGTACAGTTGAGCCAAATTACTGTTTTGCCCCTGTAGTTACATCTTACTAATTAAGTACCATTGATTCCTTTAATAAACAATACAACATAGTCCAACTATGTGTGAACACCTCTCGGGCCAGGAGAAGATGTGTGGTGCCACACCGTTCAAGCCCTGGAATCAACCCTTAAGGGAGCTATCTATCTACTTACCCCTGCTTCGAGGAAGGAGTGAATTCCATCTTATGTAGCTGAGTTCCCAACTCCCAAATCAGACGAATCCCTAAAGTACTGGGTTTGAGTCGGCGGTCTGGCCACTCGCACCCATACAAATCAAAGGATCGCCCTCAATGGCAGGAGTTCCCAACTCATTCAGAATTGAGATTATGTTACCTATGGTCATCCTGGTGAAGTGAAGTCTTTGTCATGAACGGTGTTATATAATGAGACGTTAATACTTCGTGGTCAGGTCTTATACAAACTCTTTGTATAAGATGCCCCTACTCGCATGTCCCCTACACAAATGATCAGGATCGGACCATCTGTGACAATTCACAGCACTTGTAACTATTCCACAAAGCGGGTCGCATCCGTAGCGTTACCAGGATAAGGTTTCACTCCTATATCCATATACGACAGACCATTTTGGTTATCTTTTAAGACATGATCCACTTGTATGTCACCACATACATGCTTAAGTTACATAAAGATAAGGGATTTTAGTTTATTGGTTTGTGATAAAGCAAATAAAACAATCAGATGATCAAAAACAAGAAGTGAAGTAAAATATCATATATTATACATCACAAGCGTTCGTACAAACTGTTTACAAACTACAGGACACGAGACTTTAGGGCATCAACCCCAACACCACTATCACATTGCCTTTGCCATATTTCAAAGCTGATCTAACTTCTTTGTAGGCTTCATGTGTTGAATTTATCAAGATGGCAGCTTCACTCTCAGCCCTTAATTTCTCACCAGATTGATTAAAAGCATTTGTAAGTTTTTTGAACTCATATAAATTCTCATCCAACGATTTAGATGGGTTTATTTTAAAAGAAAACAACATCTCACGAATGTAAATTTTATTGGGAAGATCCTTTTTGTCATAGAGCAAGTGTAGCTTCTTCCAAGCATCATGGGCTAAATTTTCAAAAACAAAAAATCACAAACGAAATGGTTATGAAACGAGGTCTGTCTATAATCTTTGGTTAGTTTTTGTTACCTAAGTTTTTTTTTTTCTTTTGAACATTTTAGTTGAGTGGAAGACAAAAGAATAGTCAAAATTTCAAATAAAAAGCTATATAAAGTACTACCTCTATATTTTTAAAATTCACAATTAGTGGAGTAACTACCTTCACACGACCAACACCAATAATCAATTTTAGGCTCCGACAATCACCTCCGAAAACAAACTCCAATGACCACCTTCGACTACAAACTCTAACGAAAATCACCTTCAATGATCAAATTCGCTTCGAGCGAGCAACTCCGGGCATCGACAACCACCTCCGATGACAAACTCCAACAACCAACTCCAATACCACCTTCATGTGATCAACTTCGAGCTCCAACAACCACCTCCGACTACAAAACTCTGATGAAAATCATCTTCAATGATCAACTTCGATGACATCCTTCGCACAACCAACTCTGACGACCAACTTCGGGCTCCAAAAACCACCTTCGATGACAAACTTCAATGACTAACTCTACGGCCACCTTCATGCAACCAACTTCAAGCTCCGACAATCATCTCCAACTATAAACTCCAATGAAAATTATCTTTGATAATCAACTTCAACAACCACTTTCGACTGTTATAAGATCGATGACTGTTAAAGAATGTTGTAGGGTTGTTAATTACATAAATAATAGTATTTTGTCTATATTAAGTGCAATATTTATATGTATAAATTTGTAAAATACATTTTTATTTAATTGAATTCATATATCAAATGAGTGTTAATATATTTGGAAAAGTATGTATGCAGTTAAAAAGTATGTAATGCATAACAAAAAAAAACATAAAATGGAGATTTTTTCCTGGAACATTTTCTAGCAAGAAATAGTGAAATGGAGATTTATTCTCTAATAATCCTCCAAATTTGGAGGAGTTGAAAGTGAAATTGTTGAAGAAATATGGTGGTATTCTAGTGGCTACTAAGACTATGGGGAATATTCAATTAAAAAACTCATGACAGAGTAAAAACAAAGAGCAACAACATGAAGAAAGAAAAAAAAGAAAGAAAGATGATGTGAAATTCATGGAGAAAAATTAGGAATCAAAAGATTTCATTTCTTTTCGGTTTTCCGTGTTATTTAACTATATTTCTGCAAGAAATGGGTTAATAATTGTTTATATATAAAAAATAAAAAATTAAAAGAAAAGAAATTTCAATCCATATTTTCTTCAACACAAAGATGAATAGAATTATTGAATAAAAAAGGTTTCAAAACAAAATAGTCATCAATAAAAGCAGATTATTTAGAGCTTAAAAAACTGTATCTAATACTCCGGACATATGAACTCAACTCTGCACCTCAAACACAGATTTATGAACCCAGACTAAATAACTCTGCACCCTAAATAAATACAGACATATGAACTTCATAGACATATGAAATCCAGACATCATATCTCAATCAACGCTCCAGACAATCCCTAAGATTGTTTCACTTTCTTCCACTATTTTCTTCCAATATGAATATTTGTGTGCAAAAATATATATTTATGAGAATATTATAAACCCTTGTGTAAAGATTTCAAAACAATTGATTTTCGGATCATATTCCGAACACCAAAAGGTTTCAAACCTATGGGGCACAAATGAGTATTTGTGAGAAAAAGAAATGGAAATAATGAGGTCACAAGATACAAATCAAGACTAGTTATACAAAGTTTTTCACAAAGATTTGATATTGATTATGAGGAGACATATTCTCTAGTGGTGGATGCAATTGCTATTTAATTAGTCTGACTTTATACGAAAGTTGAGATATGCATCTTATGAATGTAGTCACAACATATTTATATGGATCTCTTGATAATGATATCTATATGAGAATCCTAGAAGGATTTAAGGTACCTGAAACATATACATCAAATTCCCAGGAACTGTATTTAATAAAGTTACAGAGATCACTATATAGATTAAAACAATCAGGACGGATGTGGTACAATTGTCTGAGTGGTTATTTATTGAAATTTAGGATACCAAAATAATCCAATATGTCTGTGTGCTTTTATAAAGAAATCACAATCAGGATTTGCTATTATAATTATATATATATATTAATAATTTGAATATAATTGGAACTCTTGAAGGGCTTTCAAAGGCAATAGAATATCTTAAGAAATAATTTGAGATGAAAGATCTTGGAAAAACAAAATTTTGCCTTGGCTTTCAATTGAGCATTTAGCATATGAGATATTTGTTCATCGGTCAACTTATATAGGAAAAGTTTTGAAAAGATTTTATATGGACAAAGCACATCCAGATGTGAAGAAAGATATATTTCGACATCAAGATGATAATGAAGAACTTATTGGTTTTGAAGTACTATATCTTAGTGCAATTGGTGCACTTATGTATCTGGCTAACAATACAAGACCATATATTACTTTTCCAGTAAATTTATTAGCTAGATATAGTTCTTCCCTTACAAAAAGACATTGGAACGAAATTAAGCATAAACTTCGTTATCTCCAAGAAACAATCGATATGGATTTGTTTTATTCAAACAAATCAAATTTTGACCTAGTTGGTTATGCAAATTCTGGATATTTATTTGATCCACACAAAACTAGATCTCAAACAGATTATCTGTTCACATGTGGAGGAACTGCTATATTATGGCGATCGGTGAAACAGACCATAACAACCACTTTCTCAAATCATGCTGAAATTCTTGCAATTCACGAGACTAGTCGAGAATGTGTATGACTAAGATCAATGACTCAGCACATTCATGAAACATGTGGCTTGTGTTCTAATAAAAATCTTCCACCAATATTATATGAAGACGACATAACTTGCATATCCCAAATCAAAGGAGGATATATCAAAGGAGATAGAACAAGGCATATTTCACTTAAGCTTTTCTACACTCATGATCTTGAAGAAAATAACGACTTCATTGTACAACACATTTGTTCGAAGGATAACCTGACAGACTTATTTACAAAGGTATTACCAACCATAACTTTTGAAAATTTGGTGCACAATATTAGAATGTAGCGACTTAGAGATCTTAAGTAATGTTTTCATGAGAGGAGTAAATATATTGCATTCTTTTTGGAGTATATATTATATGAAATATGTATTTTTTTCCTTCTTTAGGATTTTTTCCCACTGAGTTTTTCCTAGTAAAATTTTCATTGACATGTTAATATTTCCATTGATATTTACACATTTTCATGAGTTTGACATCGATATAAAAAATAAATTGATATTTCCATTATATCGTAAAAATCTAAGAAATATATTAAAAAAAAGTAACAAAATATCAATCATATATCTATAATATAAGCAATAAGACATGACAACTAGTTTAAAATCAGTAAAAATGTTTATTTAATAGTTATAATATATTTTTAAATTCTTTATAATGTTTTTCAAAAATTATTCATCAATCGAGATTTTATCGATATCTATCAACATTTCTATATCAATGTCAACATTTAACTTAAACGTTCGGCTCATAATTCCATCTTAGCCACTTTGGAAAAGACAAATACCTTTTTCAACTTTTCTATGCACAAACTAAGAGATCGTTTGGTTCACTTACTTTTAAGTTTTCAATTAAACAATTAACTTCATATAATATTATTGAAGTTTACATTTAATCACTAATTTCATCTTTCACTATTTTTCACATATATAGAAAGAATTCATCTTGAGTTCATTCCAAATAAAATTTTTTATAACGTTATTAATTCTAGACTTATTATCACTTAATCTAAACACGATCATAAAGGGAAACAAGGAGGCCAATTTAAAAATGGCACATTATATGATTAAGCATAAACACTGACCCACTTGGTTGGATCAAACTTTGCATTAAAACAGAGCCCAATATTACACAACTTGGGGCGAAAAACAGGGGAAAAAAAGCAAAAGAAAAACAGAGCAAATGGAAGGATAGAAGGCACACTTAAAAACCAGTGCCTTTGGGATTTTTGCTAAACCAACATTCACATTCTTTTGTCCCCAATACTTCACAAATGGAGATTTGAATTAGATTCATACAGCAGTGGAACTTCTGAACGATCCCAGAGCTTTAAACTGCCCTGCCTCAATACGATTTGATGATAAATTGCAGCAATGGCAGCTCCAATGAACGGCCCAACCCAAAAAATCCACTGCTCACATTAAAGAAATAAGCCTCAATTACTCGATCAAAATAAAACAAGATTCAAAACCTGGAAGAGAAGGATTATGGAAAAAGAAGAAATTACCTGGTCATCCCAGGGCTTGTCTTTGTTAAAGACCACGGCAGCTCCAAAGCTTCGAGCTGGGTTGATGCCAGTGCCCGTGATCGAATGGTGGCTAAATGACCATGAACACCGCGAACCCAATTGGGAGTGGAGCCAAAACCTTCAATTTCAAGTTGAAAACAATATTAGTTCGTTCAATCGAGAAAAATGAGGCTGAATTCCCAACCCCAGTTTGGGGAATTTAATGAACTTACAGGAACGTGAGAATCTCTAGCATTTCTCTTGGGATCAGTGGCGGAGAAGACAGTGTAAACAAGAACGAAAGTTCCGATGATCTCTGCGGCTAAGCCGTGCCGGTGCTGTACCCATCGGCGAGAGAATTGGCTCCACCACCGTACTCATTGTAATGAGCCTTCTGGAACGATTTCACCAACGCACACCCACAAATGGCGCCCAAACATTGAGCCACCATGTAAAGAATTGCTCTAACTAGAGACACTTTCCGAGCCAAGAACAACCCAAAAGTCACCGCGGGTTAATATGCCCTCCTAAGAAGTTTCACAAAAAGGGTAAGTTCCTTTAAACAGAGCGAACAGAGAGAGAAACAGAGCAATAGAAGGACAAAGAAACTCACCGGAAATTCCAGCAGTGCAGTAAACGAGGACGAAGATCATGCCACCGAATGCCAAAGCAATGCCGAGAATGCCGACGCCGCCGCAGATTTGGCCGCCGTTTTTTGGTGTCGGATTGGCTACTGTAGCCAATGACAGTGAGAACAGTGACGTACAAGAACAAAAGTGTGGCAACGAACTCGGCGATGATGGCTCTGTAAAAAGACCATTGAAGTGAACTCTTCGGCGTCGATCAATGGGGCAGGAGGTGGGTCTTGGTAGTCCTTGCCGCGAATCCTCCGGCTTCGAGATCCTTAGACATGGCTGCTGGTTCTTGTGGGTGAAATTTACAAAGAAATGGAGGAAGGAATTGGTATTTGAAACCAGAGGTGTTGCAGAGGGGAGTGATGAAGGTTAGGGATGAAGTGGGGAATTTATATAAGGATGTTAGAGAAGTGGATGGACCAGTGATTGTTAGAGATTTTCAATTGTTAATTCAAAATTCTTTTTGGGATTTTCTTCCCCTCTCATTTTGCCTAAATCTTCTCCATCATTTCATTGACTTGACCCACATGATACAATTATCTTAAATTTATATTCATGTCATGGTAATTTAAAAAACGGACTCATTTGATTATGTTTATTTTACTTGTATTTATAATAGTAATGAAATGTGATGTTCGCTTCAAATTTTATAATTAGAAAACGTAATCTGATCGAAAGACTAAGGATGTTCAATTTGATTGCATTTTAAATTTACGTGAGACCCACGAACGGCTATGGTTACTATTATAGATATTATTGTTGTTACAAAATTAAAATTAAGAATTTTTCATATTTATTATTATAATTAATGTTATCATTACCATTATTATTAGGGTCTAGTAGTGACAGTAAATGTGACAGGTTTATAATTTTAAGCAAACACAATCAAAAGAAATAAAATTATGTTCGCGATTTAGACTCACTAAATTGAAACTTCATTAGTTTACACCACTTTTCATTATGATTTGGTAAACGTGGCCTTCGTTTATAGTATGAAACGTGAAATTTATCTAATAATTATTATTATAAAGGAAGTACAACCGACATTAGTATAGATCAATTGGAATGAAAAGTGTATTATCAACTAAAATGTTAGAAAGTTGAATCCTCCACACACACATTTTTTAACTAAAAAAATATTTTTTTTATATCCGTGACATTGTGATAGTTCATTGATTTTTCCTTCCAAAAAAAATTTGTAACTTTAATCCTACGCAGTATCTAGCCCGAACTCAACTTTTAATGAAATATAATGTATATAAAAATATAATAAATAAACCAAAGGAAAACACTTTTATTGGGAAAGAATCAAGAAGCAACAAGCTAAGGGAGCTACAAAGGAAAAACATCCCCTCACCACGTACCATCTCATGTATTTAAAGCTCTACGATAAGGTATATGCAACATCATTTTGCTCACGTGAAATATGTCAAATGATCATCGAATATGGTTTAGCTGCTAACCTAGAAACTTGTCGAAAATGGAAAGAATCTTGTGGATTTAGATCCAATTATTCAAATCACACTCAAGAAATCTAACTCTACTGTTAATATTAAAGGAGGCCACTGAACACTACATTTAAACTCTCATAATGTCCAAACTTTAATATAAGAAAATTACATTATCTTAAATAATTTTTTACAAATAGAAACTAAATTATTATCAATTATATATAAATGAAGAGTTTAGTTCTTATAAAATTTAAAAAAAAAAAAAAAAAAATTACAAAATAAAAAGTTTAAAATTTCCGAACTAAAAAAAATAAAAAAATAAAAAGAAAACAAAACGTTAACATCATATAAATCACGTGTGGAATAAGTGGACAACAGTCGGTGAGAACTGATGAGTGACTGAACGGACTAATTGAAATCCATAATACATTTCATCATCACCGTCGATCTTTACGGGCCCACTCTGTTGAAACCGTTTACCAATATATTAATGCCACGTAATCACATCGCAATCATCAGATTTTATTATAACCTCAAATTTATGGTCGGTCAGGTCAACAAAGTCGGTCCAGTGGAAAATACCGAGTGCCTTTTTCTTATGTTACATTCGTGGCTGTGGATGCTCCACGTGTCGAAACATTATTGCTTGAAGAAAATAACATATTTTTATGCATGAAATTATTGAGATGAATTTTAGTGCATCATACGGTTTGTCAGTTCATCCTTGGATGGGCGGCAGCTGTTGGGATGTCCTTTTTATTTTATTTTCCCTTAAAAAAATCATTTTAGTATGCTTTTCTTTGAAGAATTATATATATATATATATATAAAATAATTATCTTTTTGCTAGTTTTTCAACCACTATGACAATTGATATATACCTTTTTTTTGTTATATTAGCATTATCTTTCAAATGTTGAAATATTTGTTTCAATTAAATGACATTACTGAAAATATAGGTGATAATTAAATAGTGATGTCATATATTTTAATAATGATAATTCTTGAATTAGTGGAGTTTTTCTTTTTACTAATAATGAAAAATACTATTTGGGCTGTGGAGAATTTTTCTTTACTCCAATTCTTCTGTCACTTTCATCATTATAATTCTCTTTCCTTTATATCGTCATGCTTTTTTTTTTTCTTTTGATTTTTTTGTAAGAGTTCGAGTTCAATACTAAAATTAAGGAGAGGAGAGTATTTTTACATATAATATTCAAGTAGATGATTGATGCTTCAATGCATCAAGAAAGAAAATTTATTTTGTGAAAACACTACCTCAAATAATAAATTCACAAATATAGAAAAAAAATTGCATTTGCCTATTTATAGTTAAAGATAGATTTGGGCTAGACTCACCGCTGTTTTTTAATAGGACAAAAGTTTATAGTGTTTATAAGAAGAATGACGATTTTAACTTTTCATTTGTAAAAATGACAAATCAACATTTCATTTGTAAGATTGACAAAACGAATTAAAAATAAAAAAAATAACGAATTTATAAGAGTCTAAATACCTCAGCCATACAAATGAGATTGTGATTGACTTATTAAGAAATATTCGTAATTACACTGTAATTAAAACAAACATTTAGAGATTATCGGTTGGTCATGCTCTGACACCGCACCGACCTCTTCTCCAACCAAGTTGCCGCCATTTTCCTCTCCAAAATTGGTCCTCCACCAAGAGTGGTGATACCTCCGACTTGAATTCTACCTTCATCCCTTCCTTCGCCAGTCGTGGTTTTTGAAAATAAAGATGTATGATAAAAAGAAACGTGCAAATGAAAAAATTAGTTACACTGTAATTTGGATGAGAGTTCTATAGTCATAAAAGGTGTTTTTGAAAGTTTTGGGGCTATACTTCCGATGTAATATTTACGTGACCTACATATACATTGTAATTAGTCTCCAAACTACACTCGACAAATACATTAAACTTAGAAACAAATACACTACAATTTAATAAATTAACCAAACCATCTAATTCGCTTTTGAACATACCCAAAATTTTGTAACAATACGTTTTCTGTTTTAGATGCAAAATATCAGTTTAAAAAGTGAGGTTGGACTAATAAAAACTTTATCTAAGTAATTGTATTCATGAAGAAAGAAACCGATTTAGACTAGATTATGAAATCCTAGTTAAAAATCGTCAATTGAAATTACTAACATTATGATGTGTATTGATGTCAATCGTGGAGATCTCATGAACAGAAAAGAAACAAACAATATTCGATGATGGTACATCCTTCTTTGATCAAATCTGTCAAGGTGGATTTAAGATCCCAAGGCAAACTGGTTAATACCAACATCGTCCATATGCTTGACCTACCTTTTCACAATGACTCGATAAGAATCACTTTGAAAAGAAAGACTTTGCAACTTGAACTCTTGGTCGATGGTTGATTAAGTCGAGTCTTTCATCTATGCACCAATGGATTTGATTGATTAAGTCAAACCTCCAAAGTAGACTTGTTGCGATTGAGATAAAAAAAATATAATTAGTAAAAAAAAAAAAGATAAAATTGAATAAGATGTGTTTCGAAGCAACAAAAACTTCAATAAATCGGAAGTCATGATAGTGGTTGTTTTCATCCCACTTACCATTGAACAAAACTCTTAATTGTTGAATAGTCATAACAAGAAAGCGTTGAGTACAGGGGTTGTAGAACGCTAGGGCTACATGTTTTATTTTAATATTTTATGTTTCAAATAACATAGTAATAAATATAATGTTCAAAATAATTTAAAACCGCAAATCTTGATTAAGATTAATAGAAAGTATAATAAAAATAACAAAACTCAGTTAGATAATTAATATAATATGATATTTTAAATTTCAAAACAAGATTTGAAAATAAGTTGATGTACAAGATTTAAAAAATTCAAAACAACTATTAAATACGAGATTTATGACAAATTATCCGCTTTGAAATGATGATTTTAGTTGACTTGAAAGTTTGATCGGATATATATTGAGCAATTAATTACAGTTTCATTAATAAAGATGTCGAATTAATTACACTGCAATTAAAAAGAACAATGAGAGCATTTTAAGATTTCAGAAAATTGGACTAATGTGACATTCATTGTGTTTTGCTATAATTCAAAAGGATCTTGCCTTTTGCTATTTTTTCAAATGATAGTGTAATTAGTGTCATATACCTAATTATTCCAAGGTTATATTCGACTGAAGTACCTAGCCTAAGATCTCAATCGGCCTTAAGTCAAGTGAACCATAAGCAACACCCATAAGAACCACTCTCGACCTTGACCTAAATTGGCAGGGTTACATTCAACACCCACAATCCAATACGAGGATTGAGAAAAGACCAATTATTTGATATCCAAATCATGAGAGGAAAAAGGTAAATCTTAAGTCGGCTAACTTATATGTGTATAAAATGATAGTAGGGTAGTCGATTATTCGAGTTGTTGAGTTATTTAAACATTCCTATAATACAAAGTTTTATTTAAAAAAATACTTAACTGCATTACAATATATTTATCTTTTTGCATCACACTTAACTGACACATCATAACTTGTGATGTGGTAAATTCTTCTTACTCTTCTATTTATAAAATATTTTAATGTTTTTATATAATTTATTTTTTATGTGTAAAATTACAATTGTGCATCTCCAAGTATTGCTTTATTTATTTATTTATTTATTTAATTACTAGAGTTTCTTTACCTAATTTCTCTCTTTTGACTTTTCTTCACATATTACTTTCATCTCAATTATTATGTCTCAAGTTTCTTTATTCTTACGTTCATATGCATTTCATGCATTACATCTATTACACCTATGAAGTTAGGTCAAATTTCATGTGATTCAGTAAACATTAATATAAATTCCATCATTGCGTCATGAGATTTTTTTGATAAATGGAAAATAAATAAAATGCTTGGGGGTGGAAATGAGAGAATGTCTACAATACATGAGTTTAATCAGATACAATTTGAAGGGTTTTGTAATTCGCTTGCTTTTTCTAATTTCAATTATTACATTTATTGCACAAGTTTCTTGAAGTACAAACTTCTGTTTTTTAATTAATCTTCATTTGCACACCCTATCTCTCTAGAATCTCCACCATTCTTTTTCTAGATGCATATTTCTTAAGAAAAAAATTCAAAAAAAATAACATTTTATTTACATCCCAAATATCTAAACGAAATCTTTAAATGCGTCTCAATAGATAAAAGATATCAACTATCATCAATTGATGATTCCATATTTACGAAAAATCTCTTTTGATATATTTAAAAATGCAAATTTTATGATAAAATTTCAAAAGACGATACATTCAATTTATAACAACACAAGATCTCACATAATTACATCAGAACAGAGTGAAAACAGAGAGAAAAAAAAAAAGAAGAAGTAGATATGGGCATAGAAAATAAAAGGCAATGCCCTTTTATGCAGACCACAAACCAAATCGGCATTTTTGCCAATTAATTAACACAACGATCATTAAATTTTGATTAAATGTGGACTTAATCAAAGAGCTTGAGAATGATCCTAAAGCTTGGGCTGCTCCTGCTCTTAATATGAATTGGTGATAAATGGCAGCTATGGCAGCTCCAATGAAAGGTCCAACCCAAAATATCCACTGTTCAAAAAACAAACAATTAACATTAGACTAAATAATACTTTTGGAATTTAGAATGAAGAGGAAATTAAATTGGTTTTTTCATATTACATACTTGATTCATCCATGGCTTGGATTTGTTGAACACAACTGCAGCTCCAAAGCTTCTAGCCGGGTTGATGCCGGTGCCGGTGATCGGAATCGTGGCCAAGTGAACCATGAACACACGCAAACCCATTGGAGTGGTGCCAAACCTTTCATTTCAAACCATAAAAAAAAATATTAATTCTATTTGTAATGTCATTTCCATCTAATTAATATTGAAAGTAGTATGGATATTAAACTTATGGGGACATGGGAGTCTCTAACATTTCTCTTGGGATCGGTAACAAAAAAGACAGTATAACGAGAACGAATATACCGATGATCTCGACAGCTAAACCAGTGCCACTGTTGTAGCCGTCGGCGAGCGAGTTGGCTCCACCACCGTACTTATTGTAGTGAGCGTTTTGGAATGCCTTCACCAAGGCACAGCCACAAATGGCACCAAACTCTGAGCGCCATGTACAATATGGCTCTCACCAGTGACACCTTCCGTGCTAGAAATAGTCAAAAGTCACCGCTGGATTTATATGTCCCCCTGCCACATCCCAATTGTCAAACCATATGAGGACAACATTAGATTTAAGGTTAAATTTCAAATTTAATCTTTCAACATAGGAATTGATTTATCTAATTCATTTCTAAATTTTTAAAATTATTAATTTAATCCGATTTAGTGTCTGGTTAAGTTCATTTGATAATCATTTAGATCCCATTTGATAGTTATTTGATTTTTTATTTTTCTAATTAAACTTATCAATACTTCTTACCCTTTTAGAAATCTTGTTTTGTTATTAATTTTCCACCCATTTTTTAAAACCAAACCAAAATTTGAAAAAAAAATATAGTTTTTAAAAATTCGTTATTGTTTTTAAAATTTGACTAAGAATATCTACTCTTACGCTTAAGAAAGATACAAACTATTATTAAAAAAAAAAGAGAGAGAAAATAGGTTTAATTTTCAAATATAAAAAACTAAAAAAGAAATTGTTATCAAATAAGCCTAAATTTTTTAATTTTATAAGATTCATGAATCTACCAGACGAAATTGAAAAGTTAGGAATTTTATTAGAAAGAAAATTATATCTAATAAATGAATTAGTTTTAAAAATTTTCAAATTGTCAAATATCTTTTTGAACAATTTTTGAATAACCTGCTAGACACTTTTGAGACTTGATACAAAACTCAGTTGAAGGTTAAATTTAAAAATTAATCTTAAATTAATCTCTTAGATTCTTTCATTTAATTAAGATTTAAATATTAATTTGATCTCAATACTTTCTGTACCGATTTACTTTGATCTATATATGAGTTCATTTTGTCATTGTATTTTTGAAAGGGATCACTTTATTCCCTTCATTTTCATATCTTGTTTTTTTCCATTTAACATGACACTTAATTTAGTGTAGGTAAAGATTTTTAATTAAAAAATTTTGATTGGGTATAAAATTTATATGTAAAGTTTTGTAAATAACAACGGACACTAAGAAACAGAGACTAAAATGAAAGAGGTGATATTCTTGCGGGAAACTCACCAGAAATCCCGGCGGTGCAGTAAACAAGAACAAAAATCATTCCACCAAAGGCCCAAGCAATGCCCAAAATGCCAACACCACCACAAATCTCGCCTACATTCTTATCATCACTCTGAACTTTATACCCAATCACAGTAAGAACAATAACATACAAGAACAACAGAGTAGCAACAAACTTTGCTATAATAGCTCTGTAAAATTACCACTGAGCAAACTCCTGGGCGTCGATCAATGGGGCCGGCGACGGGTCTTCGTAATCCTTCCTACTGAACCCACCACGCCCTCCAGCTTCAATATCCTTCGACATATCTCTAAATCAACAATTTCAAATTTGACTGAAAAAAATAGAGGAGAATTTGCTGATTGATGATGGAAAACAGAGTAATGGAAATATGTATTTATAGTGTGTGGGAGAAGAAGAAGTGAAGACTGGAAATTTCGTCATAATGAAAAGTATTAATGACGATTTTGTGCCGCCCCATTTTCTGGTATTTTCTTTTGCTTTTTGGAACTCACTGTCACTCACAGGTAGGGGGTGGCTTTGTTTCGTTTCTGGTAGGTTCTTGAAACTAGTCGGTAATTAATTAATATTATCGAGCTTTTAATTAATCTATATATGTTTCGAATGTTTTGGTTTTATAATTATTCTATTTCGTATATAAATTTTGTTTGGGTGTGTAAACATTAATTTAAGTACTTAATAATTATAATACATTATCTCTATTGTACATTGGATTGGATTCATCATTGCAACTCTTCTTTTTCTTCTTTTGTTGTTTCTTTATATTCTAATGGATGTTTATCGGTTAGGTTGAATCGATTTGATGCTCATTTTAGATCGAAATTCAATTATTTAAGTTAAAAGAAAAAGTAACTACTCAAACGTCTCTTATGAGACAAATGAATTCAAGTTAAATTTATCAAATTATAGTAAAAATTGGTATAATCGGAATAAGACTTCATTGATAGATGAATCGTCATAGGCCTGAATCACAAACATGATTAGATTGCTTTTTAATCTGTCACATTTTACTCTTACTATTCTCATTATGGTCACTTTATTGTTATTGCTTGACCCTAATGATAACGGTAAATGTAAACATGAAAAAAATCATAATTTCATACTATTACCATAATAATATTTGTAACAATAACAGAACTGGGCACTATAATTTTCAACCACAATTAGAATGAACACCCTTCATTCCTCGATTAGATTACATAATTTGATTACAAATTTTAAAGCGACCCTATATCTCATTACAATTATGAAAAATAGGTAAATGTTAACAAAAGTAATCAATTGAGGCTCATTTTATATATTACCATTGATGGATTACCTTTTAACCGTTGTAAATGTGGCCTCAATCCAACTCAATCATTCATTTAGATTGAATTGATTGGAGTTGTTTTTTCAGTTTATTTTGAATTTTTCCTTTTTTTTTAAAAAAAATGTTGATATTGACATGTAGAACATTTATTTATTTATTTCCAAAGCTTGGAACTTATTAAAACAAGTATAACTTAACTGATATATAGATGTGTTAGCAACCAAGATGTTTTTGTCGCTCTAATCATTCACGTGGCACTGTACTAAAAAATAAGTAACTTAAAAGAATTCAGTCTCTTGAAACTTCTAGTGGTATAATTAGTAATTATTTAGGCTTCATTTGCTATACATTTGGTTTATGACTTTTAGTTTTTTGAAAGCCTATAAATCTTTCTCACCTCTAAATTTTTTTACATTGTTTTTCTACTTTCTATTGATGTTTTCAAAAATCAAAATAAGCTTTGAAACTTAAAATAAAAAAATAAAAAAGTAACTTTTGTTTTTTTTTTGTGTGTAGGAAATAGTTTTATTAAAAATTAAATGGTTACGAACCTTAAATATATTAAAGATCATGTACCTTTTTTAATTCAGGTTCTAATGATGTAAAAGATTTAATTTTGTTCATAATCCAAGACACTAATTACCATTTTAGAAGGTGGTTTTAATTTTTTCCATATGTATTTAAACTCAAAGAAATATATATTTTTAAATAACAACTATTTCTTTTTTCAGAACAACAAATGAAGTAGAAAGATCTTAACCTTCAATCTTAAAAGATAATACAAGAAAAAGAAGGTCTCCCGACGCATAAATCTGCCGTTAAAGATAGGGTCTCTCTCGACGACGTAAGGGACCCGTCGGAAGTTATGAAGAACTCCTGACGACGTATACTATTCGTCGGGAGATAGTTCCAATCTCCCGACGGTGAGACATTACCCGTCAAGAGTTCCTTAGGAACTCCCAACAGCCCTCGATAGCCATCGGGAGATCTGGTATAAAATCCAAATTAGGCAGAAGACAGATCGATTGCCTTTCTTCTTCCCCAATTTGAAACCCTAGTAGGTAATCGCCACTCCCGTCGTTCGTCACTCCCTATCGTTCGCCTCTCCCATCGTTCACCGCCTTCCGCCGTCGTTTTCGCCGATAAAAGATCCCTAAAAGGTAATTTGAAAATTTTTTCTCTTAAAATATTTCTTTCATCTTTGTTTTTTGGATAATATAAGATAAAAAAAAAATAGCAAGAAAACAAGTTTTAGTTATTGAATATACATATTGTGATTGAAAGTTTGCTTTGATTGTTTTGGTGGCATAATCAAAATCAAAATCAAAATCCAATATTTGTTTTGTTATTATTTTGAATATACATATTAATTTTGTTATTGTTATTGTTATTGAATATACATATTAATTTTGTTATTGTTACTGTTATTGAATATACATATTGTGATTGAAAGTTTGCTTTGATTGTTTTGGTGGCATAATTAAAATCAAAATCCAATATTTGCTTTGTTATTGTTTTGAATATACATATTAATTTTTTTTATTGTTATTTTTATTGAATATACATATTAATTTTGTTATTGTTATTGTTATTGAATATACATATTATGATTGAAAGTTTGCTTTGATCGTTTTGGGAGTTTGAATATGGTAAGAAGTTGTTGGCAGAGGCAGCGCGAGTGGTTGGAGGAAAAATTATGGTGCATTATTGAACTTTAAAATTGAATTGAAAATGTTATGATGCATTTTGATCACAACAAGTTTAACTTAGAGTACAAGAGTTGTAGGGAATGCGGGTGTATATATCTTTCATGAGAAAGAGGACATGGACGGAGTGTTTGGAAATTTGAAAAGTCTAAAGGGTAGGAATAATTAATGAATTTAGGGCATATGAAGTGTTTTATTGAAGATCACAATATCATTATTTGGGTGAAAACGTATGTTGAGGTGGTTGAATTAATGCTTAGTTAATTTTTCCTAGAGTATGAGGTTTATTATTTGACTTGAATGTTGTGAGGTAGTTGACAAGTGATATAGATATGAGAAAATGGGTTGTGTTTGATATAAATTATATTCCACGGGTGTTGTTTATCTAAGAGTGTATCAACATGCAGCAGAAGCAACAAGGATCAATAAGCATTTTAATTCATTAATTTTGGCAGAAACTAAAGCATGCTCATCTAATATAAGAGGGTTTGTAGTCATACCTTTGTAGAACTCTTCAAGATCTTGTTCCTCAATAGTTGTCTTCTCCAAAATTCATCAACCACCTCAAGATCTTCCCCACTATCCTCTTGGAGTTTTACAACGAGTTGTTGGACTCAAGAATAGCTTGAACCGACAGAAAACTAGAGAAAAGCTCACAACGCAGTCTATTTGATTCTCTTTCTTCAACCCGAAATTTTCTCTAAAATTTTCTTGAATGCAAGCCTTAATTCTGCTCCAATCTTCTTTATTTATTGCAGGTGAACATGCAAAGCAGATCACTGCATGAGATGCAACTCATGCTTGGAGTAATTGAAGAGAAGATAAGTGGTTTTTGTGTGAGCAAGTAGAAGATGGTAATGGAAAAACCTCTTTTTCCATTTTGGGTTATTTTTGTAGTTTTTCAATTTTTCCAAAAAACAAATGATTTCAATAAATCAACTTTGATTTCAAAATTGAAAATATTATTAATTTTATTAAATTAATTTTTTAATAAAATAAATAAATAATTATTTAAATAATTTTAATAAATTTAATATCAAATATTAAATTAATTTTTACAAAAATTCATCTTCATATATTTAAATCATATTTAAATAAAAATTCTCCTATTTTGTTTAATTCTAATTTGAAGATTTCAAATTAACTTATCAAGCTACTCTAAAGCTTATCCATTTACGAGCAAGTAGGGGACCTCGCGAACCTACAGATCATGGGCTCCAACGATTCGAGAATAATTGGCTAAACTCATTAGACCGAATTAACCCAATTCGTTAACTAATGGGCCACTCTACTATAGCCCATAGTTGAACTCCCCTCACTGTAGATATATTATGCCAACTTAATCTAACCATAATTAGTAAGTCAATCCTTCACAGGTTGTTCGTAATCACAACTGGGTCAATCTAACCGTTTTACCCTGTGAATACATCGTGTTCCTTAAGTTCCCACTAACCCTATAATGAACAATTTTGATTCATAACACCTATGAATCAAATCCTTTCTCTATCATGAGAAGGTGGGACCCCGATTGTATAAGACCTGGAATCAGTACCTAAGAGAACAACCTATCTGCTAACCCTAAATCGGGTAGGAGTGAATTCTATCTTGCAGGGCTATGTCCCCAACAATTCATCCGATCTTATCCCCAAAATGGGAGGCTTATTGAGTAGTGCTATTGGACTACTCTCACCGTTTGCAAATCAAAGGATAATCCCAAACAAATAGGAGTTCGTAGCTAGCTCAGATTAAGATCAAGTTAACCTAGGTTACTTTATAAAAGAAATAGTCAGTTTTAACAGTAAACGGTCGTTATAAAGAAAAGTGACTACTTTGGTGGTCTAGTTTATATGCAAACTCATTGCATAGGATGCCCCCATTCACATGTCTCAACATGAACGATCTGTAGATCACGTCGTTTGTAGCACTTTACAACTTCTTGTAACAACTACAGAATGGGCCGCATCCAACAGTTGAAAATGCACATGTAACCATTTTTGTTTAACTTTTGCCTTGTTTTTCATTTCTAACTTCAGTGGCCCATACTTACACATTTAATTAATATGCCTGGAATCAAATGTTAGAATTACAATCCAACCCCACTCTAGAAGGTTCCCAACTACTGACAGGGGATGAAATCTGTGAGACGGTTTTGGGTAGACGACCCAGATATTCAAAAGACCTAGGTTGGGGCCTTAAACCTAAGTCAAGAAGGGATAGCAGCTCATCGAGTTCATCATCTACTCAAGGATCAGATAGGGAGGTGAGAAAATTGAGAGCCAATTACGAACAGTCTCAGTCGCGGATTAAGAACCTTGAAGACGTTAAAAAAAATGAGAGAGGATCATGCAAGACAAATAAAAGAAATGAAAAAAATGATTGAAGACATGATACGATCACAGAGAAGAGAGCCATCGAATTAGGTATGATTACTTTATTATTTAGTTTTCTAATATGTTGTTATTCTGCAGTTTTGGTAGTAAAGTAGTTATGTTTTACTAGTAGCTTTATGATAAAGAATTGTTGACTATCCTACAGTTATGGTAGCCAAACAACTAGATTTTGATGTGTTCTTTATCGTTATTGTCTATTAGTGTCAGGAATGTCGGGGGGGAGTGGGGGTAGAGTTTGGTTATACTCGTTTTTCCATTGAACTTAGAGTTTTTGTGTGTTTATGGATGTTTATAACATTTGTGTGTTCCTTGATGTTTATGAAGTTTGAATGTTGTGGGGGTAGGACCGTGGGTAAAGTTCGGTTATATCGTTTTGGAGTTGAACTTATAAGGTTTTTGTGTGTTTTTTAATGTTTATGAGCGTCGAGAATGGCGTGGGGGGTGGGTAGAGATTGTTTATACTCGTTTTGCTTGTTTTACCATTGAACTTGGAGATTATATATATATATATATATATCTGCACATGTTTATTAATAAATACAAGTCCTTCTTGTGTGTTTATGGATGATTGTGAAGTTTATTGAACGTGTTATGGGGGGTAGGTCGAGTTTGGTTTAGATTGTTTTGGGGGGAAAGTTTGAGTTTTTTTTGTGTTTATTCTTATTTATGAAGTTTTAATATGATGTGGGGGGTGGGTTGAATTTCGTGATACTTATTTTTGTTGGGATTGGTATCCTAATTCTCCCGGAGTCTCGTTGTTTTGTAAAAATACACATTGTTAAATGAATAAAATAAGTGTTATTTAATTCTGGCATTTACTCATATCTAATAAACAAAGCTCTTTGGTTATCTTATGTGAACTTAAGCATGTATATGTAATATGCAATTGGATCATGCCTTAAGTGATAACCTAAATCGGTCTGTAGTATAAGGATTAAGGTGGGATACCTGATTCTGGTGACACTACGGATACAGCCTGCTTTGTAGAGGTTTGCAAGTATTGTAAACTACTATAGATGGTTGATCCTAACCATTCGTGTGGAGACATGGAGCGAGGTGTCCTATACAAAGAGTTTGTATAAGACCTGGACCATGAGATGACTAGACTCTGTATATAACGTCGTTGATACTAGAGACTTGCATCTCACCTAAACGACCATAGGTGACACGACCTCAATCCTGAGTGTTTTGTGAACTCCTGCCTTTGAGAGCGGTCCTTTGATTAGTATAGGTAAAAGTGGCCAGATTGCCAACTTAACATGCCTACCTTTTTTGGGGACTTGTCTGATCTGAGAGCTGGGAACTCAATCCACAATATGTAATTCACTCATTTCCCGAAGCAGGAATAAGTAGAGAGATTGCTCCCTTAAGGGCTGATTTCGGAGCTTGAACATAGTGGTCACAGCTTCTCTTTGGAAGAGAAGACTCAATCATAGTAGTATGATATTATGTTCATTAGAGGGATCAGTGTACTTAAGGAGACAAATGTAACTACAGGGTCATAGCGGTTATTGACCCAGCTGTACTTTTGAGTGATTTGTGAAGGGTTGTTGCAATACTCATTGGTTAAGATGGACACATAATATATCTGTAGTGAGGAGAGTTCAGCTGTCGGTCTTTAGTGGAGTGCCTGACAGTTAACGGATGGTGGACCCCGTGACTAAAGAGTTTAGTCAGTTATTCACGTACTGTTGGAGCTTCAGATCTACAGGTCCATGAGGTTCCTTTAGTAGCTTGGATTCATGTTGAAGGATCAGTTCTTGGTGTTGATTTGAAATGTTCAAATTGACAAGAGGTATTTTGATTATATGTGATATAATTGGTATGACGTATGAGATACATCTAGTGGAGGATTGATGTGATGTAAATGAGATTTATATTAAGTATCATGAAATAGAAAAAGAACTATGGTTTATATGTTTCATGAGATGAAATATTAAAACTATAGGTTATAAATATAATATGATAAGTTGGTTATCATTTATATTTATAATAATATTAATTATTAGATGATTAATACTTTTTCTTTTTAAATAACTAAATGTAGTGGGTGGTTATTGATCATGGTAACCGTGAGTTTAAAAGGAAATCGGTTTCCTATTTTTTTAAAATGTTTTTTTTTTTTTTTTTTTTTTTTACAAAAGTTTACAAAATATTTGAGTCTTCTCTCCAGTGAAAAGAAACTCACGGAAGTCGTCAAGTAAAATACAGATTTACTAAACGACGGCTGGGCTAGGTAAACGATCATGCAGGTACTAGCTAAACAATCGTGTAGTGTCTACAAACGATCGCATAGTTTTGCTAAGACGATCGTTGGCCCAAGGTAAACGATCATATAGAGTCTGTCGAGCTAAATGATAGAGCTAAACGATCGCATAGTTTTGCTAGACGATCGTTGGCCCAAGGTAAACGATCATATAGAGTCTGTCGAGCTAAATGATAGAGCTAAACGATCGCATAGCTTTTGCTAGACGATCGCATAGTTTTAACTAAATGATTGAGCATCGACCTATACGATAGGTCTCCGACTTCTCCCACTTGCCCTGTCGTGTACACGATCTGTCTTTCCACCGTTCGTCTGCCTCACACCAATTTCGAACAGAGCCCACCCTCTGAATTCTCACACCGAGAATACCAAGGTCGCCTTGTTGGTGGTGTCAGACTTAACTCGACACCGTCGAGACTTTCTGGAGGCCGTTCACTGTTGCGGAGGAGTTTGTGATCAAGGAGATCGTTGAGGACGAGCGCGAAGTATTCGTGCTGTGTTCGTGCGATGTTGGGTCGTGTAGATCGAGTGTTTGTGGTCGCTATTGTTCGAGTGGTAGCGCATCGGAGCGTGGAGACGCTTCTACCTTTGTTAGTACAGTTTTTCCTTCTGTACATTTGTTGTTTCATGCCGTAATTTCTCTATATTTGCATAACCATTTGTATTCAAGTCGACTGTAAATGTTATGTTGATTCATGATTGTAATTTAGAATAGTCTTGCTTCCGCTGCTCACGGAAATCATGGTTTCCAATTTCCTTCGGTTTTGGAGTTGAACTTGGAGTTTTTTGTTTGTTTCTGAAAGTTTATGACATTTGGATGTTTTTTTTTGTTGTAGGATATTGTTCGGAGATGAGGTTGGACAATTGTTGAAGATGCTGTGTTCCAGATGTTGTTTTCTTTTATGTATTTTTTAATATATATTTCTTGACGTTGTTTTCATCTTATTTCTTTAATGTATTTTTGAAGACAAATTTCTTTTATAAACTATCTTGTAACTTTTCTTTTATTTGTTATAATATGGACTTCGCTTTGTTTGTTTTATTTATTATGTGAATCTATTTGAGTTGGTTAATGATGCTTTACAGGCTATTCAGATCAAGTTAAAAAAATTACAAATTACAAATTAAATAATTTTAAAAGTCAATATTCAACTATTGAAGGAATGCCCGATGCAAAGAAGGTACCATCTGTTTGAGTTGGTTAATGATGCTTTACGCATTAGTGGGCCATCGAGAGTTCCATCAACTCCCGACGAGTGGAAGAGTCCATCGGGAGTTATGGAACTCTCCACGAACTAGTGGGCGGTTAGGAGTTAGTGGAACTCCCGACGAATAGAAGAGACCGTCGGGAGTTAGTGGAACTCTCGACGACGTATATTACTCGTCGGGAGTTCATATAACTCACGACACCCTATATTCGGCGTCGGGAGTTCGTGAACAACTCCCGACGGTCTCTTCGAACTCCCAAAGGATTTCTCCTGACCAAAGTCACAACGCGTTTTCCACAATTTTCTGACGATTTCATGCTTTGGGAGAAGTGTGATTTCTTGTAATGAGAGTAACACAGATCAATTGTCATCAAATCATACTCATTTTAGCAAATAAAGCCTTTCTTAATACATATATTGTTAAAATTCAACAAGAAAATAGTGACATAATCACAATTGGATTGTCATTTGTCTTGTGTTTATCTGGTGTATAGATGATAATAAATTATAAAATAAATTTTCAAATTAAATTGGATCAGTTAGGTTTCTAGATCAATTAAGGAAATAGTTATTTTTCAGAATACAACACTACACAATTGGGTGAAGAATTAAACATATAAAACTATGACCTTGTTAATAATAAAAAAAGAAACATTTAAAATTTTACAAACTAAAATTGGTCTAAAAAATGTAAATATTTGAGATATAAAAAACATGGTTTATTTTGCCCAAATACATGAATGAGCCCACACTTTTATCACGGTGGGGTAGCAGCATTAATAAGAAGTGCATGGGTAGACCACTTTCTCTTAGTCTCAACTATACAATAATTAAATTAATATACAAATTGAACTGAGTTGGATATAAAATATATCATAGTATAATACTAAAATTCCATTAATACAATTTAAATGGGCTCATATCTCAATTATAATGAGTCATATATACATCAGCACACTTACCAAACCATTGACAAACATTACTGTCCAAACAAATGTTACATTTCTTTGTAAAAAGAAAAGAAAAAAAAAAAAAATCGCTTTCACCAATTTCACTATGATATCTTATTACTCTAAGTCACTGTCATATGATTTTAAGTTCCAAATTTTTATTCAAACTTTTAGAGTATTTCTAGTTCAAATATAGTTATGAAATGTTGATGAAAGATTATGGATAATGTTACAAATTTTAAAAGTATAAGAACACTTTTATAACAAGTAAAAAAGTGTAGAACTATTTTTATAATCTAACATTCCAAATACATTATTCCATTTTGAATTTAATGCTTTACATTATCCAATAATTAAAAAAATATGTTGTACTTTTTTTAATTATTATTCAACGATATTTTGGGTAGAATTTGAACCAATGACAACTTGATAAAAAATATATTTTAACTAGTTGAACTATAGTCATAAATCTTTTTATCTTATTCTTATTACTAATTGAAAAAAAATATATATTTTATTTATGAATTCAAATGGTGAATCTTTTATTAAATAATTATTACTATTTTGTAAGTATTGAAATGAAACTATACAAACAAAATGGCTAAATGTATAAAAAGTTTTTATTTCATTCTCAATTTGGTTTTCATTTGTTTTGTAAATCTCAAAATTTCACTTTAATACATTAAAAAGGTATCAATTATCCCCCAATAACAAAAGTTGGTGTATTACTATATTATTATTATCTCATTTACATATTTAAACACAAGTAGTCATATCATTTAGATATTACTTTAATTTAACTCTACATTAATTTTTTTAAAACAGTAAGTGAATGTATGAAAATTTATCCTTGTGAGATCAAGTACAAATATATATCTACTTTTATGGACAATTGAAGATTAGTTTTCTACAAACAAATTCTAACATTTCTTTAAACACAATTTATAGATTTAGGATATTATTCAGAAAAATAAATTAATGCATAAGGATTATTTGATATATTTTGATTCTTACCTTTTTATTTTAGTTTCATTTGGTTATTATGTTCTAAAAATGAAGAAAAAAAATGGTTGGTTAATAAAAATTTAAGAACAGATATGAACCACAATTAAAAGTAAATGATCAAAATGAACATTTTAAAAATACATTAGCCAAAATGAAGGGAGACGAGAATAAATATTTCAAATATTTGAGAGAATATTGTGTATAATAAATACAAACATTTGATTATTTATTTATTTTAATGGTTCAAATAATTTTATGATTTATATATATTGGGGAGGTGGTGTTACTGTTGGTATTAGGCGGACGAATCGCGGGTGAAGGATACAGTCACGTGCGCGTAAAAGACGCGACAAAGCATGATTGAATTTGAACCGACCAATCAACATCAACCACCACCGTCCATCTCCCGCTGGGCCCACCACTTTCCACCAATCACTCCTCGCCACATGTTCTTTTAAATTCAATTTTTGGTGCCTCTACGCCACTCCTTATCATTTCCCCTTCCCCCTAAAAAGACAAAAATGCCCAATGTTTTTTAGAATCTATTTTTCTTTCTTCCTTTTTCTCAAAATAAAAAAATATATAATTATCATTCATTTTTCATGACATTATAATAAAAGTTGAAGAAAATAGCGGTTGCTTCTTGCTGGAATACAAAAGAAAGAAAGTTGTGGCTGTTGATTGGCCACGTGTCGTGTCATTATTTACTCATCTATAATTGCAACTCGTATTCGAGTACTTTTGTTGCTTTCAACTTTTTCTTTTTTAAATATTTTTTTTGTTTAAATATTATTTTACTTTTTATATGTTTCAATTTTGTTTCTTTTTTCTTCTAAAAGAAATTAGTTCCTTTTTGCCTGAAAAAAAGTTTCTTTTGGTTTTATATACTTCTAATAGGTTTAAACTTTTAAAGTATTTATTTTAAATAATCTTTCACATTTCTTACTTTATATTAAAATTGGATAATGAAAGAAATTATAATGTTATTTAAGTAAACAAGGCACAAAACTTTTACCAATAATTTAAAAAATTGAAGTGTTATTAGAAGTTTCCTGAACTATTTTTCTTTTTTGATTTTTATAAATTTACTAAGTATGATATTAATTTAAAAATTTGTTTTCGGTCAATTTCAACATTCACATAAACGTTTAAATTGAAAATTTTTAAACAATAATTCTAAATTAAAAAGAACTCAAACATTTACGTAGACGAAAGGTTGTTTAAAAGTAATAACTTAAAATATATATATCTTTTCCACAAATGTAAGACTTGCAAAATTGTACACAAGGAAATGTTTTTTTTTTTTTTTTTTTTTAGTATAGGTATGAATTGATGTTTTGAATGCTCACTATTTATTATGTCTATGGTTGGTCTCTTTCATCTTTCTTTGTTTTTCGACTCTTTCTTTTTTCCGAGAAAATGAATGCCATTAAACACAAAGAATCAATGCTTTTTCACTCTTTCATTTTGACTTGTTTGTGGAAATATGCATTTCACGTTACGTAGATTGGAGTATTAATTTATTTTTGAAAGATACTGTATCAATAAAAATGCTATTTCAGATTTCTGCTATTTCTAAACATATTTTTTCCTCTCTTTTCTGTGAAGTCGTAATAAGGTAATCGTATTGGAAGATGCAGATGGATCACGTTTTCGTGTTTTTCTTGTATTGTTTTTTATTTATTCATCTCTTGTGGAGTTTTCACAAAACAAATCATTTATTTACTAACGTAACACCGTTAACTCCATATATTAGAACAACTTTCTTTGAGTCTCTACACTTATTATTATTATTTTTTTTGGTACTAAAGTTAAATTTTCACACCCTAAAAATTGATGGTTAGTATTTATTTCTTTCAGTTATCAAAATCAACTAGGCCAAGGTTGGACGTTCAATCATTCATTCTCACAATTGTTGTAGAAATAATTTAAATTTTTTCACAACTTAACTTTTGTTAATACTACAATGCCACAATAATTAAATGAATAAATAAATTTACCATATTAAAAACTTGAAAAATAACAAGTTAGATAGAGTACAAGAACTTGGAAAATGTCTCACGACTAACACGAAAAGAATCAAAATTAAGAATATCTAACAACCATTAAAAAAAAAATAGATAATCATAAAAACACAGCTTTAACTGACCTATATCGAGCCAACCCATGTACACCTAAATTAATCTTTCGAGAAATATATTCAAAAGAGATATGTTGAAACTTAGCACAAAGAACATTAATGTCAAAACACCAAGTGAACACATTTTGTATAAACCTCCAATTCATTATTCAACATTTGAATAAAAGGCAAACATTTTGATTGAACCAACAGTGATCAGACACCCAATATTTCAGCCAAATGAAGAGCCTTTGGATCTTTTTTAATATATAAATATATCTGCCATATTCTTGGAGTGGTTCATTGCTTCTAGTTAGATATTGGAAAATGAAATAATATGTAATCAAGTCATCTCATTGGTTTTCTTTTCTTATTTTTTTTTTCTCTCAATTTATGCCATTTAGAGAGTGTTTGAGGCGAATAGTATCCTAAGATTATAATAATCCCTTCTTATTATAATAAATACTATTTTGTATTCTCCAATTAGTTACAGTTAAAACTATTTGAACATTCTAATTTGCTACCGTATTTACTATTTATTACATTTATTACTATTTTACATGCATCATTTTTTTTATTCTTTATTACCGTATTTTGTTATGGTGTTTACTATTTCTTTCTCAAACTAAAATAATTTATACCTCAAACACATATTATTATAGTCGAAACTAAAATAATCTACACCCTAAACAAAAACTATTATAACTCGACTATAATAATTAACTCCCTACCCCGAACGTCTCCTTAGGTTTAATTAATTAAATATTTCAATTATTAAGACTCCGTTTGATTACTTTTTTTTTAAAAAAAAAAAAATTAAGTCTATAGACACTATTTTCACTTCTAAATTTCTTATTTTGTTATCTACTTTTTACCAACGGTTTAAAAAACTAAGATAAATTTTGAGAACTAAAAAAAGTAACTTTTAAAATTTTGTTTTTGGAATTTAGAATTTGGTTAAGAATTCAATCATTTTACTTAAGAAAAATGTAAATTATTGTACGAATTATGAATGATATAGGCTTAATTTTCAAAATAATTAAAAAAAAAGGTTCAAATGATTACCAAAAAGGACTTAAACTGTTCAATTAATCTTAGGGAATAGGACGATATTATATTGGTTAGAGTTTTGGCATGGTTTTTAAGCTTGGAATATGGTGGAAGGTGGTGAATTTGAGCCTCTAAATCGAACGTTTAATAAGAAAAAAATCCTAGAAAAAAAGATTCCAATGGCATTATAGAAGGGAAAATAAATTAACATCTTGGCTCACATATTTTTATTTTCTTTCTCCGGTTCTACCACGTAGGAAGAATAGGATGGAACTTCTCACCTTAAAACATCTATAAGAAACAAGAAAAAAATGAGAGAAAACTAAAGTGAGGTAATTATCATAACCTTCTTCCCTAGAAATTGAAGGTTCGATCTCCTATCATCGTAATTATTGTACTCCAGAGAAAAAAGAGAGAGAGAAAATTCTTTCTTCAACTTTCCTATTAATAATTTATATCAATTTCAACATAATTTAGATTTCATTTGATAACTATTTTGTTTTTTTAAGAAATTAAGTTAGTAAACACTTTCTTCACGTAGAATTTGAAAAAATTTACAATTTTAGATGTCAATTTTTATCTAAAATTATATAAAAAAAATTATTCTAAAGATAAGTTTAAAATGTTTATGGGATAAGTACAAATATATATTTTAAAATTGATCCTACAAAGAAGGTAGTGAAATTTGATAATAGACGTAGAGAGGGGGACACAATGTTGACAAATATAAGCAACCATTACATGTTATGGACCCACAGAAAGGATTTAGGGGTCACCCAATTCACCAATTATAACTCAATAATTCCACCGCCCTTAAATTCCTCTTCCAATCAAATATTATATAATACTCAAATTTCACATTTTCAACCTAATTACCAGCCATCACTATTTCCAACGTCTCCATTTAGTTCATCTAACTCATCAATCCAATCATCTTCAACTAACTAGTTAAAAGTTAAAAGTTCGAGTCCTCATTTTTACTATGGTTAAATTAAACAAATAATAAAAAAAAAAATTATTAAAAATGTATCAAAGTTCTACATTGGTTAGAAAAGGAAAATAATCGTGAGTTTGTAAGAGAAGATAACGATCTATTGTGGTATAAGGTCTTTTAAGTTAAAACACTAAAGTAAAAAACTTCTCTATTGTTTTCCTTAATAGAATAACTTTTGTAACGATTAATATTATTATATATATTTACATTCTATTTTGGTTTTTTCTATTTTGACATTTGAACTTTTTAAATTTGAGTTTTGTCCTTCAACTTTCAAAACAATTGTCGTTTTTGTCTTTATTGTTAATAAATTAACATAATGATGATATGCGCTCACGGGGAGATGACTAAACAAATTCCTCGGTTTTCTAGTCTTAAGAACAAGTGATGAAGTGATTTAGGATAATTAGTATATTTTAGTTAATATTTAGTTTAGTTGTTAATTTAGAGTAATTAATGTTTAATTAGGAGGGGGATTTTCAGAAATAGAAAAATAAAGAAAACTATTGTTGGATATATATAGTGAAAGAAAGTGAAGGTATGGTGAAGATTTGAAACATAAAATGTCATGTAGATTAAATTCATTGTTTGGAAACTATCAAATTGAATTGAAACTTCAAATTAAAATGATGTTTTATGTACAAATTTAATATATATGATAATTAAATTTGTAGGTTTTTCAATTTGAATGAGTTATGTTTGATTTTTATTAAGTAATAACTCAATTTAGTTAAATTTGACAAATGTTTCAATTTTTGTATTTATTTGATTTTATTTTGTAATTGGGAGAGTTACAAGTTACTAGCCTATAAATAGCAACTTGGTTCTTCATTTGTAGGGTCTCATTCTAAATTGAAGAGTTCTCTCATTTTTTTTAATCAAGAGTTCTACCAGATCCGAGTAGTTCGAGGTTGCAATTCTACCGGAGTTAGTCGTTGTATCCTGTTGAGACGATTGTTTTAATCTGCTTGTAGCCCATGCAGAGTGAACAATTGTCTACAAGACAACACTAACCAGAAGCGTGTCTTGACTACGTTTTGAGTATCCAAAGATTTTGAAGTTCTTTCAAGTCTTTGATTATTTTCATATTTAAGCCTTGTTACACCATCTGATTTTCGCTTGAATTTGAATATTATGCGTTGGGTGTATTGTCTCCAGTAATTGAGGTGTAATCAGTTTGTTAGTGTATTTAATTCCATATAAACCATTTCCCCCGAACAATTATTTATACAAAATAGCAAAATTTAATCATCTTTCCCCTTCTCCGTATTCCCCCTTCTCCGTCTTCTCCCTCTCGTCTTCTTCTTCTTCTTCCACTACACTCTGACGTCCAGCAGCCACCACACTTGTCGAACCACCGCTGTTTGGCTCTACATCGCACATCTGGTTATACATCATCGCTGATGAGCCGATTTTTCTCTCTTTCCCTATTCCTCTCTATCTTCCTCTAACTCTTGGATTCATGCGGCCCAATCCTCATCACAGCTGTCTTGTCACCGCTAGCGTTAGAGTTCGTTGGATTTTTTATTGTTAGGGGTAAGATTTTGGCGTTTTGGATTAATTTTGTTTGGTTCTTGAACACTCATTAAGTTTTTGTGTTAAAATTGATTTACCTATGAAGTTGGATGCTAGATTTGAGTTTTGTTACTTTTAAATAGTTGTGATAGACATTGTATCAATATTTATCGCATATAGACGCTGATAAAATCTACCAATGATAGAAATTAATACAATCTATCACTGATAGATGCAGATAGAAGTCTATCAGTGTTTATTAGTGTCTATCATTGATAGAAATTGATACAAGTCTATCACTGATAGACGCTAATAGAAGTCTATCAATGACTACCAGTGATAGAAACTTATAGAGGTCTATCATTGATAGAGGTTGATAGAAATTTATAAGTGTCTATTAATGATAGATATTTATAGAAGTCTATCATTAATACTATAGTGATAGAAATTGATATAAGTCTATCACTAATAGACGTTGATGGAATCCTATCCGTGGTTTTCTTTTTGCTATTTTTGTAAATAGTTTGACATTTTTTTCTATATGTGAAAAATTTTCTAATTAGAATTAATTAGTTAATTGTCTTATTTTATGGTAAAACTATAAATAACTAATTTAGGGCTGATAAGAGGGAAGCTTTTGAATATCCTTTGAAAATATAGAATATTATTCTTGGAGAGTCTTTCTCGTCTTAGGGATGTATTCTCTTTACTTAACCATGAATTTGACCTAAATATCTTTTTCATTACATCTACGAACCTATATGTGGAGTTTTACTTGCATCCATTTAAAGGTCACATAATTATTTAGTTAACTTGTTGAAGAATATTAAAAGAAAAGAATATGATCTCTTTTCGCAGATCCTAAAGTTTAAATCTGTTATGTAATCCTTTACAAATTTATGATTTTGTATATTTTCGTGATAAAGAAAATATATATTTGTGGTGATATATATTTAAAGAAAACAAGGGGAAATCTTACATAATTATATTTTCACATAAGTTTTATTCTAAAAAGTAGGGGTGTACATAATTCGGGTTGGGAGAATTTTGTGGACCAACCCAAAAATTCAGGTTGACTAATAATGAACCCTATTAGTTCATTTTTGGAGAGTCAACCCAATCCAACTCAACTCAACCCAAAATTTCTGGGTTGGGCCGGGATGGGTCACCGGTTCTGTTACACGATTGCTTACCAATTGGCAAATGCTACACGATCGCCTATCAATACTATTCGATCGCTTACCAAATGCTACACGATCGCTGAGCTCGGCTACACGATCGCTGAGTAACAAAATGCTATATGATCGCCTACCTAATGCTATACGATCGCCTACCAAATGCTACACGATCGCTTACCAAATGTTACACGATCGCTGAGCTCGAGTACACGATTGCTTAGCTCTGATACACGATCGTTGAACTCTACTAGACGATCGCTTACCAAATGCTATACAATCGCCTACCAAATGCTATACGATCGCTTACCAAATGCTACACGATCGCTGAGCTCGACTACACGATCGCTTACCTCTGCTAGACAATCATTGAGTAACAAAATGTTATACGATCGCGTACCCAATGCTATACGATCGCTTACCAAATGTTACACGATCGCTTACCAAATGCTACATGATCGCTGAGTAATGCTATACGATTTGTCGGTTTTATGTTATATTTCATAATATATATATTCGGGTTGGGTCGGGTCTACTTGACCATGAAATGGGATAACCCGAGACCTAACCCAACCCAACCCCAAAATAAAATCTAATCCAACCCAACCCTGTTTAGGTTGGGTAGTTCGGATTGGTTAAATTATAGAGTTTTTTGAACACCCCTACTAAAAAGTAGAGATTATTTTAAATATAATCCCAAAATAAACCCTTCAATTTCCTTAACACAATTTCAACATTGGAGTTAAATCATTTAACTAATTTGAAGTAGAATAAATGATGAAGCAAAGAAATAAATAATCAAATTAACATCATTAATGGGTGTCGAACTTAAACATAGCTCATCTACATATAAAATCAACTATTGATTATAGTTGATTTTATATTATTAGCTTATGCTAGACAATTAATATGAATGTATTCAGTTTTCATTTAATAATTGTAACGTAAACACTACGTATTGATTATAACAAGATGATAATGACTGTTATTATCTTTGTTTACTTTTTGCTATTGGAGAGTAGAATTTGCTTTGGAGTTTCTTAACTATAGCTTTGTTAACTAAATTTTGAGTAAATTGTAACATATTTTTATTTTTTCTTTTAGAGATTGTGTGAACTTTTCAACTTTTGACTTCGGAAAAAATACACATATTCAACTATCATTCCTTTTCTTCCTTGATATGATAAATTTAATGAAAAATTTGTTGAAAAAAAAAACCCAACCAATTCTACAAAATAAACAGATAAATAATTGAAAAATTAAAAGAAAGTAATAAAACTAGAAACACAAGAATTAATGTGAAAAAACTCCAAATTAGAGAGAGAAAAAAATCACGGACCAGAAAAATCCACTATATGAAAAATTGCTACAATCACACTAAATAATTCTATCTTTCCTGACCCCAATTACAATAACAATTTTTTCAAAACTTTTGACTACTCATACATTTTTCTCACCCTTGAATTAGAGAATACAATAGGACATTAATTAGAGTTAGCACATTAAGCTTAAAGTATTTCTAACGAGACAATTGAAAACCAAAGGCATAAGCTCCATTTATAGTGCTTAGAACCCATGATTTTTCTAAACTTTTTCAATGTAGGACAAATTCATGACTTTCTTAAATATTTTTTATGTGTAACAACTGCACTTCTAATATTTTGTCAAAAACTCAATAAAATTGAGATTAGAAAGGTAAGATTTTAAAATCTAGGACCAAATTTAGACAAAATTCAAAAGTCGAAGGTAAAGTTGTAATATTTTGAAATTTAAAAATTAAATTGAAACCAAATTCAAAATGTAAGAATTAAATGTATAATATTTCGAAAAGCTAAGGATGAAATAGAAATTACATCTCAAAATTAGAGGCAAAAATATATTTTTCCCTTGATTTTGTTTTTAGTATGAGCTAGTTAATTTCATCCTTCCTACAATTATTTCAAAAAAGGATTTTTAGTTTGGGAAATAAATATATTTACGAAACTTTCCACATAAGGTCGATCTTCTAAAAATGATAAAAATTTATTTATAGCCTTCACAATGCAATATTGTGGTGCCATCATAAAAGCTGGCATTCCTTTTTAGTAAAATGGATCATATTTATGGTTAAATAATTTTTTTTAATGAAGTTTAACATTTTAAATTTAAAATAACTTTTCCTCAAAAAAGAAAATAATTAAAATAGCTTATTAAAAACAATTACAAAAGTAAAAAATGCAAGTGGGTGCTCCCGTGATACCACGTGATTAAAAAAAGAGAGAATATCCAGTGGCTGACGTTGGTCCACGTGTCACTTGGAGACCGTGTTTGATGATTTCTATTGGCTGTAATTACGTGTTTTAATTATTTTTTTAATTGTACGACATTGATTAATTAATTATTGATACTATTTTATAACATTATTATAAAACAAAAGAGGATATTATTTAAAATTAGGAACCAAACTTTGCACATAAAAACAAAATGGAAATTGAGTAATAGCTTTTTTTTAATGTTATAAAGTGCACAAAAGTGAGAATCTCACCACATTGGTTATTTTAATAAAATATTACATATATATTTTAAGAACTAAATATTATGGCTTCATTACCTAATAGTTGCAATATTTAATTTATAAAAGAAGTGGATTGAAAAATTATTCTCTTCCGTTAAGGATTTAAAATAAGAAAAATATATATCACTAGGATGCTAAAACTATTAAATAAATTAGAATATAGAAGTAAATAATGATACGACACGTGGCCAATCAACATAACTAATCAATAGTTAATTCGAGGTTAGAGGTTCAAATCTTCATATCTTATTATGCTAAACATGACTATAATTCAAATGAATAAAAAACCATGGATGCTATCATTACAAATTATGTTGGAAATTCGAATAACTAATAAGGTGGGCGAATAATCCCATAAAAAAGAAAAGAGGCGAATAAATCATAATTTTATTTTACTATTACAATGAATTTCGAAGAAGGTACTAGAACAGAGAGGCAACAATGTGGGGTCACTGAAAAGAAATGGATGGAAAAAATGGAAAGCTTTTCAAAATGGGGCGGCAAGAAATTCACATCCCTCCATTAATGGAATCTCTGCTCTGCTCCTTCACTTTCCTATAAATCTTTTTCATTTCCATCAATAACTCTTCATTCCCTTCTCTTCTCTTTCTCTTCATTTTCTTCAGCCATGGCCAAGGACTCTGATACCGGAGGCTTCGCCGCCAAGGACTACCACGACCCTCCACCGGCCCCTTTCATCGACCCCAATGAGTTCACTCAGTGGTCGTTTTACAGAGCCATCATCGCCGAGTTCATCGCCACTCTCCTCTTCTTGTACGTCACTGTTCTCACTGTCATTGGCTACAGTAGCCAGTCCGACATTAAAAACGGCGGCCAAATCTGCGGCGGTGTCGGCATTCTCGGTATCGCTTGGGCCTTCGGTGGAATGATCTTCGTTCTTGTCTACTGTACCGCTGGAATTTCCGGTCAGTTTAATTTCTTCACACATTTCTTTCAAATCAACAACAAATCGGCTTGTGGGTGATTTTTGTAATCGATCCCTGTTTTTCTTCAGGTGGGCATATCAATCCGGCGGTGACATTTGGGCTGCTTTTGGCTCGGAAAGTGTCCTTTGTGAGAGCTGTTTTGTATATGGTTGCTCAATGTCTTGGTGCCATTTGTGGATGTGCTTTGGTTAAATCGTTTCAAAAGGGTCTTTACAATCGCTACGGCGGTGGAGCAAATTCTCTCGCCGACGGTTACAGCACCGGCACTGGCTTAGCCGCTGAGATCATCGGAACTTTCGTTCTTGTCTACACTGTCTTCTCTGCTACAGATCCCAAGAGAAACGCTAGAGATTCTCACGTTCCTGTAAGTTTCATACCCAAATTTAATTTCCATGAAGATAATCAATTCCATATGGTAATGATGTTATTTGCCTTTGAAATTAAAGGTTCTAGCTCCACTGCCAATTGGGTTTGCTGTATTTATGGTTCATCTAGCCACCATTCCGGTCACCGGCACCGGCATTAACCCGGCTCGAAGCTTTGGTGCTGCAGTTGTACTCAACCAGAGCAAGCCATGGAATGACCATGTAATTTCTCTTCCTTAACAACCTTTGATTTTATGTTATGAGTTGCAAATTTAAGATTGATATGAACTTTTTTCTTTTTGAAACAGTGGATTTTCTGGGTTGGACCTTTCGTTGGAGCTGCAATTGCTGCATTTTATCATCAATTCATATTGAGAGCTGGAGCTGTTAAAGCATTGGGATCTTTCAGGAGTACTCATAGTGTTTGATGATTTTGTTGATGGGAAGAAATGGCTTGGATTTGGATCTAAACGTTGACGGACATGTATGATTATGGAAGAAATTTGAGTTTGCTTTTTCATGGCACTTCTTTTATCTGTGCCTTCTCTTTCTTTTGCTGCGTTTTTACGTTATTGTAGTTGTTAAATCCTCTACTTTTTCAAGCACATATTTTGAAGATTCCTTAAGTTCACGAACATGGCAAGCTTACCTCAGATCTAAAAGAGATTGGCATCCCATGCATCCATATACAGAGATGTTCACAGGGTGGGGATGGGGAAGGCTTCCCCGGCCCCATCTTCACTTCACCTCCTATTTCAACCCCCATTAGATTGAGCTGGAAAATTACTTTTTCTATTCTCTTTTTAAACCATTTTTAAATTTATTTTCAGCCAAATAAATTTTTCTATATTAAATGGTCATTTATAATCTATTTATTATTCCAAAAAACATTGTAATTTTTCTTAATAAAATAATAATATTTTATGATGTAATTAAAGTATTTAATCTCATAATTAATAAAAGTTCAAATTTAAATGTTACAATATCATACTCTACCATTCAATTTAAATATTATA
The DNA here is from genome assembly GCF_009727055.1 of Benincasa hispida. Lineage (NCBI taxonomy): Eukaryota > Viridiplantae > Streptophyta > Magnoliopsida > Cucurbitales > Cucurbitaceae > Benincasa > Benincasa hispida. Next base: position 35,588,596 of record NC_052351.1, on the reverse strand, counting down.
AATCTTAAATATTAAAATATCCCTAAAGTAGAGATGAAACTTAGAAAATGGCTAATTATTAGCTTTGTCTCACTCCATATATATGTATTCATTAGGTCTGGATGGGGAATCAAGGAACAGGGGAATTAGGGATTTTCGTCTCATTTGAAGCAGAAATTTACATCTCTTGATATACTTTTAACGGTGTATTTTGTGGAAATGCTTTAAAATTTTAGAGACAAAATTGTAAATTTATGAACTAAATTTATAATAACGTATTATGTATGAAACAATAGAGACTTTAAGTCGGAATACTTTGGTCGATTTTGTAATAGGGTGACCCACTCTTTTTGTTGGACTAGTGATTTTCTGGGTTGGCTCTCACAATGTGTTGGTGTTGGGACCGACAAGGAAGCTTTGGATTAATGGTAATGTGATATTCGGTTTGCCTTTCAAAAAAAAAAAAAAAAGAAGAAAGAAAACAATAGACCTTTTATTAGTGATTTGTAACTATTTTCATTTGTATCTATTTAAAATCAACTCAAAATCAGCTAATGAAAAATTACTACTATCTATTTAATTCTCGCATTTTTTTAATCTTGCATTTAAGGAAAGTCATATACATGTATAAGAGTAATCCGTTGATGATTTTAAATTAAAATTCTAATGAAATGTCAAAATTAATTTACTTATAACATCTTGAGATTTAATTTAATATAATTACCAGAAGTTTAACAACCTCAAAGTTTAGAAATAAAAATGGATATTTATCCTAATCTTAGTTATAAACATCTCTCCACCAACAATGATTACATCATTAAAAAAAGAAAAAAAAAAAAGAAGGTATACCTTCATTCAACAGATGAAATTTATACGGTAACATTTAAACATTTGACCATTAGATATAAGTTGTGAAAATTTCATGAGCTTTTTTGTCAACAAAAAGGGTAGGACTAGGAATTTACAAAGCATGTGTACTATATCTCCAGCAAATGATAAATGATGATTGTGCAAATGCATCATTTAACTTACATCCTACACAATTCAGAAGCTCAGACAGAAATCATAAACAAAAATTAATCATTTATGTTTGATTTCCATTGGCTAAACTTAGATCCAATGAGAGAGGGAAAAGAAACCTTCACTGCAGCTGTTCTTGTTTCCCACTTGTATCAGCTTCATCCTGAATATCCTTCCCATGCTTCGACTCATACAGTTGTTTCGATTCCTCCAGCTGCTTCGATACCTAATCATTAACCAAAAACCAACCAACAAAATTACGTTTTCCCCATACTTCTTGACATGTCAAACTCCACATATTCTTGTACAATTAAAAGGAGATCGATTCCGTATCAAATGAGATCTAACTATGATGAATGTGATAATTATATCACTCTTTGAAACAGATCTAGATTAAATGATTGTTCTAAACAGATCAAGATATTATTCATTCATCAGATTCCCAAATCAAATAACACAAATGTCGAGATGAACATGTTGAATCAGATTCCTTCACGTGAAACAGCCAAACCAAATACTGATTCGATGACTAACGATGCATATCAATAAAAGTTCCTTTATTTAGTATAAATTCTATGATAGCGTGTTTAACAAATTCAGATCCATTACGATTGTGCATACTCACCAAATATTATGTTCATTTTCATTGTTTGCCAAGGGGGGCTTGGGGGAGGGGGGAGGTAGATAGAAAGGAATGTACTTTAATTGAGTAAGCCATGGGCAATAATGTATCTGGATCCATTGCATCCTCCGGGAAGTTTCGCAAAGCGTGTATGAGTTTTTCAAATGGCAACTTTACCTGCAAAAAACGAAAAATCAATATTAGCACCTACCAGGAATGTACATGTGGCTGCTGAATCTATGAAGCAATTCATAACTCACCAAGTCATCGTGGCAGTACTTTAGAAGAGCCAAACCGACTTTAAAGACAATCGTAACACCCTGTGGTAGAAAACATTTATAGCAAGTGTGAACTTCTTTATAGAAGAACTGTATCAGAAAATGATACATATGGTTTCAAGTAACCAACCTCATAAAGAAAGACATCCCAAATTCGTAGAGCCAAATGGAAGGGAAAAGAGTAAGAGAAAACGGTAATAAACCATTGGCTCGCATACATGCTAGGATTTATCATTTCCCGTGTAAAATGCTCTCCAAGCTTAGGCAGCTGCTCTCTCACAAGATTATCAAATTGAAATAGGTACTGCTGCACTAGAGGAAGCCCCGCCTATCAAAAGGAACAAAAAATGCTCTTCAAATCGAACCCAGCACAATTAAGTTAAGAAGTATTTTATATTTGACACAACCCTCAGAAACGTAATTGATGTCAAGACTTGAGACTTCTTTGTAAAAAATGCACCACCATGAATTCGACCAACAAGTCTAGAGTAGTTCATGCAAGTTTATAACCATTCTTACTCCTAAGCATCCAATCATGCAGAAATCACGGATGAATGAACAAAAACGAAAGAAACAAACAAAAGAAAAGCATATCAGAAACAAAATAAAATTTAGTAAACCAAAAATCTACCATGAAGAGCTGTATAATGATAGAAAAAGGGTCAAATGAGGCAATCTCCTGGAACTTCGTGGGGACATTTAGATGTAGGCGAGGTCAGAATTTGAGGAAAGTTGGATCAATTACATAAAGTCACAAACAAATCACTCGTAAAGTTAATGCTAGAATTGTGTACTCTAATTTCTGAACAGTTCGCTAACTTGATTAAGTGAAAGTGCATGGAAAAATAAAATTCTTCACTTAATCTCTTGCCCTTGGGCAGATAGCACCAGTGGGAGATAAACAAAAGTGTGGAGTAGTTTGTGAAGAAGCAGATGACATTGACCATCTCTTTACCCATTGCACAGAAGTAAAGGATTTGAGGAAAGCTATGTGCTAGGTAGGACTGCAGGGAGCAAGGTACTAGAAAAGATTGGATTGGAGCTTATGGTGTGGGATTGTTCAAAGAGTTAAAACGTTTTCACTTGCAAAATGTTGGACATGGAGATTATGTTGTTTGCTTGCTCAAGGAGTTTAACATTTTACCTACATTCAAAGTAGCAGACCTATCAGAATATAAACCGGCAGGCAAATTCAGGTAATAGTTATACCAGGAACAACTTAGTTTTTGTTGATGGGTAGGGGCAGGGGGAACTGGTGCAGTGATAATGGGATAAAAAAATTTTCATTAGCAGTCAGTTGGCCGTTAACGCAAGATAGTTGTAGTTAATATGTATATGAGTCTAAAACTCAAATAGGTCTGCACCACAGCCATAGAGGAAGCAAGCAATGTTCCTAATACCTAAAGCTCGATGAATAATACTGCTCAGTTTTCATGCTAAAATATAAAAAATGTTTCAATTAAACATAAAGCACCAGAAGGGAGAATATGTCCATTTATTCCTTCTGATTCTCAAATTTTCTGTTCTGTAAACTATTAATAAAGTTGAAGTCAAAATAAAGGAGAGATCTCGAAGAACAGAGTTACCAGATACAATCCTTCCATTGGAGCATGAACTGCACCTTTAAGTAATGCGACCAACAGCCAGAATGCATCCTCTTCACTCATATAGAGAAGCAACAAACCAGCTAAAAATCCCATCCCCTACACGCTCAAAAGCATTACATACCATTCACCACAGAATACAATTGTTAACATATGACTGATGATAAAATATAGAAGATTTGGAACCTGAACATATCCAACATTCCGATCAAAAACCGAATATGCCTTTAAAACATTGTAGAGAGATCTTTGACCAGGTCCATGTCTCTGTTGGAAGAAGACATGAGAAGGAAAGGTACGAGAGATATCTCGAATGATATCCAATTCAGAGGCTGATGTCTCATATATTACCAATTGCTGCAAAAAACATATATATACCACTTGATTACCATCATCCTAGGGACTATAGATTTATAAGACAAAAAATGGCAAAATCTATTCATGTATTCAGAGAAAAACATGCAAGGATAGGTATGAGAAATGTCCCAAAGTATATACAATTCCAAGGAAAATTATCGATTTCTGCAAAGATAAGCCACTTAATACTATATTACTTAGAAACTGTATATTTATAAGACTACAAAAGAAGACCACAAAAATAATCACGTATTGGCTTTGTTGTATAAGATAAGTGTATAGGTTTCTACTTTACTGATGACTAACACAAATAAAAGATTACCATTGCATACTCATAAAAAGGCACAGAAACACATTCAGTAGTAGCTGTCTACCTGGGTAACATAAACGTCATCAAGTATATGCAGTACATAGCATTTATAGTCAATGAGCCTAATCATATCATATGACATCCCACAAATGAAACATAAAGCAGTTAAATCCTGCCTGATATTTTTATTTCAATTTCAATCATATATTGCCTTTTTTATTTTTTAATTTAATTTAATTTTTTTTTTTTTTTGAGATGTAAATCAAATTTGACAAGAAAACACTTCCATTAGTAAGAATGAAATTTCACAACTCTAGGTCATACAAACACCATAAAGCCAAACCAACCATGGAAGCCACAAAATGAAGTACAGGGAAGGATTTCAATCATTAAGAATAGAAAACAAAAAGACACACTAAAAGCAATTAGAAATATAAGTCCAAAAATAGGCATTGACGTGACCCACACTCCAAACCTTACTCCCTCTATTCTGATGGTGAAGTAAAACTCCAGTACTTTGAGAATTCAGTCCATACATTCATTAGTCTTTTTTTTGTAAGTTCAGTTAAACGATTGAAGAAAATGTAGATTGATTTTAATAAATTTTCATCGATTAAATATCTAAAGCTTCTAAAAGAGCCATTTGTATTTTTAAAATTTAACACTTGAAACATTAATTAGGATGCAGAAACTAATTACTTTTTAGATTTTAGAAAGTTTACAACAACAATATTTGCAAAAACTCATTTTAAGACCACGATCTCAAACAAATTCCAAAAAACCCAATACCTCATAAACTCCAGGATTCATCAACAGTAAGTCTCGACTTCCAGAAATCAACTGCCAAACAAGACCCCTTAAACAATCGGGAATACCTTTCCTTATACGCCTTTTAACAACATGAGGTTTTCTCCTAACATAATGCTTCCAGTCACTCCCTCCAACTCCAATCATCTTCCTCCATTTTCTAACTCTCCTTTCCTCCCTGAAATTATAGGATATCCACAATGCATAATCAAATCAATCCTTCATAAAGAAAAGCACAACGTGGAAGAAATTATTGAGCCATCAATAAAAGCATACCTCTCGTTTACATGGGTGGATCTGTTCTTGATTAAAGCATCTGAAGAACTATTGTGTTCCTGTTTTAAGAATCCAAACCTGTCTAATTGCTTGGGCGAAGGAAGTGGACCTGGTTCAAAGTCATCTATTGTTTTCCTTTCCATTCCACCATTACATATGCGCTCTTACATTCCAAAAAGCAGATAACATTCCTCTGTATTCCTCGACATGATAAATTTTTACTGACTACGGAAAATAGGTGAACAATCAACAAATAAATATGGGAAAAGGAAAACCCCTATTAAGAGCAGGCATACATACAAAAATGCTGTAAAGTTCACTAAAATTTCAGAGTACAAAAAGAGTCTGATTAATATAGAGTACAAAATCAGCCCTAACATCAGGTCACAGTGAGTTATATTATTCTAAAGAACTTTTGCAAGAAGTATCAGATCAGTAAATAATTCAAACAGAATGTGAAAACTACTATTCATAAAAGTAAGATATAAAAATAACAAACCAATATTTTAACTGTTATGATGATAATTGTAATCACAGGATACCAGATCATAAGATTTCCATTCATTATAAAATACCCACAACAAGCTCCCTAAAACAACTGTGTTTCAGTTCAACATGATTAAAAAAACCAAGAAGTTCACGCAACAGCAGGCTTAAATTTTAAAAGATGAAAATGTGAAGGTGCAAGAGACAAAAGAATTAGACAAGAGATATTGCCTTTACAATGAGATAAAAGTTGACAACATTATTCCATTCTAGTAAACCCAAAATTCTAGTCTTATAACAAAAGAATTAGACAGAATCATCATCTCAAGCTACTTCACAATAATTCTTGAGAAGTTTGGCATATTCTTCCATGGTCAAAGTATATCTTGCATGGCATTGCATTAACCACTTGATTTATCTACATCACTACGTAAGAAACGAAATGAACCCGAAGTTCGAAATAGCAAGCTAAATAGTAGAGAAGCTGAAATTTGCAACTGGAATCAAACATCAACAGCTAAATACAGAGAGGTCTAGACCAAATAATATGCTTGGCTGCAATGAAATGAGGGAAATGTAGGATCGAGAAAACAGAATAGTGATAATTAATCGAGTTAGCTTTATCAATGAGATATCCGATCTTCTTCCCAGCCGGAAGAGAATCCAAAACAGATGATTATTTATCAAGTTTCTGCAAATTGTTTTCAGAACGGAACAGGATCTAAGTTTTTTCCTGATCCTAAGAGACCACAATTCAATCCCCTAAATTCCACAAGGGCAGACAAATCTAAATCAAGAGTTTATTTCAAAAATATATGAGCTGCAACAAATTTAGATCAAATCGTAGGGGACAAAGATACATATAACAATAAAAAACAAATTCAAAGAACCAGAATGATAGAGAAACATACCCGAAGTCAAAGGATAAGAGAAGATTCGATTACGAAGATGAGAGAATCAGTGCGATTTTGGAACGCGGAAAGAGAGATCCTGTAAAGAACACAAATCCTTTCCCAGAAAAAAGAAGGTTGCAAAATTTTGAATTGTATTTAAGAATTCTATTTTTATTAAAATAAATAAATACAAAATTCTTTCGATGCTATAATTTTACGAATGAAAAACGTAAAACAGCATATGAAATCATTTTACAAATAAATTTATTGGAATAAATCTACCCAAAAAAGTTGTTTTTGAAGAGAAAATAAATCTATAATTAATGTTGTAGAAAAATATGAATTTTATTTTCCTTAAATAGTTTCAAAGATAAAAATTATTTCAAAAAAATACATATTCAAATAAATAACCCTAAAAAAATTAGCTACATTATATAAAAAAATATTATTCAACTTTGTACTTTGTGTCAAAAATACCTCTAAATTTTAAAAATACTCCCAACTTTTAATAAGTATTCAATAATATTTTTACCATTAATTCTGGATGGAAAACTCTTAGTGTTTTGTTTAAAAAGTATTTTTGAATTTTCAAAAGTTTAAAAAATATCCTTAAACATAATAAAAAAAAAAAAAAGGTTCACCCTTACAATTAATATATAAACAGAAAGCTTTAATAACTCATTGCAAAAATCTCTCTAAACTTTCAAAGTTGCATTAATATCCTTATCTTTAAAAAAAAAAAAAAAAATTAACATTGCACTTACCGTGCATCCACACTCATCATCTCTCTCTTCCATTCTCTCTTTCTCCTATACTTCAATTTAAGAAAAATCTTGGATTCAGCCTATTGTACAACCCTTGCACCTGATTAAAAGTCGCCACGTGGTAATTTATTATTTTTTTTAAAAAAAGATTATTTTTTCATGTGTTTAAGGAAAAGGGAGCATGAACTTAGGTGCAAACTAGGCTACATCTAAGTATGCTCTTCAATTAATTTCTCTATTTTCACTATTTTACCTATGAATTTGACCTTTGTTTATCTCATAAAAAAAATTGTCTCATTCAATGAAGGTATATAGATTGTAACAACAACAACAACAATAATAATGGAAGTACCAAGGGGATGTAAGGACTTATATGTTTTAACAAGATTTTATGTCAGTAGTTGGGCATATGTTAATATATATATATAAACTTTCTCAAAGTTTAAGTGGGGATCTACAAACAACAAACAAAAGATTCATTGGTTAAGTTGAAGGAAATTGTGTGTACCAAAATCACGAGGAAGACTTAATTTTCGGGATTTAGAAGGTTTTAGTCTAGCACTAGTTGGCAAACTGTTGGGTTTTATGCACTAACACTCGTAGATAGTAAATGTAAATAATTGACTATCATCAATAAAGAGTTATCGATGTTACTTCAATATTGTTATTAATTGTGTTGTATTCATTTTGTCTTAATAACCCTAAATCCAATAAACTAATATCCTGGGCTGTCTTATGAGTCTTGAACTGTATGTGGAGATATACAATGATCAATATTCAAGATACAGCCTAAAGGGACTATGGTGTAGGGATAAGGCTGGGTATCTTGTCCTGGTGACATTATGGATACAATCCATTTTGTATTTGATACAAATGTAGTGATCCAACGCATTCGTGTACGCGACATGTGAGTGTGAGTATCCTATGCAATGAGTTTGCATAAGACCGGACCACGAAATAGTAACCACTAGATGAAACTCTGTTGACTAGTTAGGTTTCTATTTCAGTAGGATGACCTAGGCAACTTAGTCTTAATCTTGAATCTATTATGAACTCTTGTTCATGAGGGATTGTCTTTAGATTTGTATGGGTGAGAGTGGCTAGTTCGCCGACTCAATAAGCCTACCATTTTGAGGACAAGACCGAGTGGGGAGTTGGGAACATAATAATACAAGATGAATTTCACTCTTTCTTAACTTTAGGGTCGGCACGAGTGTTCCCTTAAGTGGTGTCTCTAGAATTTGAACAAATGGCCCTACCTTCTCAATGGGCCAAGAGGGATTTTTGTTTAATGGTTGGACCAAAAACAGGTTGTTCATTAGAGGAGCATTGATACTTAAACATACAGAGGTAACTAAGGGTAAAACGATTATTTGACTTAGTTGGTGTGGCGGATACTCGTGAAGGACTAACTTCTTGTTATTAGTATATATCCATGGACACAGAAATATATATGCAGTGAGAAGAGTATAACTGTGAGTTTTTAGTGGAGTGTGCCATAGTAACGAATATTGATTAATTTGGTTAATGAGTTTAGCTAATTAATCTCATATCCTTGAAGCTTCTGATCTGTAGGTCCATGAGGTCCTCTTCCTAGCTCGTAAAGGGAATTGAGGTAATTATGTCTTGAATAGAGTTTGAAATGTCCAAATTCACTTAAGAAAATAGTATAATATATAATGATGCATTATAATATAAAGTATATATTTTAATTAAACTTTATAATATAAATTTAATTCTGGATATGATTCAAAATTAATTTATGGGAGAATTAAATATTTGAAGAAAGAGTTCAAATATTAATTTAATATGAATTCGATTCATAGAAAAGTATAGGTTAAAATTAATTCGTATTAGATGCACATCAAAACTATGGGTTATGATAGAAATAAAATTGAATATGATTCAAGTGTACGCTAAATTAAATATTTGATATTTAATTTGATAATTAATTAATTAAAGATTAATTAATTATTAGTTAAATTAAATTAAATTAAATTAATTGAATTAAAACTATAGGTTATGTGAGAGATGTTTCATTTAAATATGATTTAAATGAAATCATTAATTAAATAAGATTTAATTAATTATTAATTGTATTAATTTAATTTAAATTAAAAGTTAACTCCCACATAAGGAGTTAACAGAAACGTGGGATGACTCCTGAGTTTCTCTCTCTCCTTTGATCAAATACCTACAAAACGTATGCAAGGAAGATGTTGTTGCAAGTGATTTTGCACAGAAGCGTTTTGTACACAAAAATATCTCCCTCTCTCAAATTCTCTTTCTTCTTCCTATATTCATTTGGTATACCATCATACCGAAAGTTCTCAAAGAATAGGAAGGAAGTCCTTTTGATGGTGTTGATTTCAATCCCAATTGGAGAATTAGTGATTTTCATTCGATTCTACAAAAGTAAGTATTCTTTCTCTTTTCTCTGTAGAATTTATTTTCTAATGCATGTTTAACCTAGGAATTAATTTTACAGTAGGTTTAGTTTTTTGTTAAATCTCTGTGGAATATTATGCTTCCTAGTGTATTCGTATTTCAGCATTCCTAAATCAATTTCGAGTACTGATTTTGTGTTTTCTTCTGCTGCATTAGGACTCTGATCCCTACAATTGGTATAAGAGCCATCTTGTAGAATTAATTCAGGTTTTTGAAATTTACACTGGGTTTTGGTGGGATTAATTGCATTGTGAATGTAGCTTTGCAAATGAATGTTTACGATAGTTTAAGGTCATAGAATTTCATGTTTTTCATTCGATCAAATTGTAAAGGTCCCTACATTTTTGGACATTTAATCATGTAATTTGAGTATTTTGTAAGTCCATGTCTAGAATTAGGGTTGTAATCGATGAAAATCAAGATCAATTTTGGCCAAAAATGGAAGAACAGTTGACGAACTGCCCAGAATTGCATTATAGTGTTGCAACATTGCAACGCTACTCACGACCTTGCAACGCTATGACACATGTCACATTAGGGTTGCATTGCACACGGTTCAGTAGCAGTCCAGGGTGGTTCAGTCCGGTTCAACTGGTTCAAAGTAGTTCGGTTTGTTTTTGCACTGGGTTGGTTTGGTTCGTGGTTTTGGGATCCGATTCCAAGCGATTCAGGCCTGCTTGAGTTGGTTTGATCTAGTTCTGGAGTGGCAAAAGCAGTTTTAGGATAAAATTAGCATAATTATTGTAATTTATTATTTTATTTTATCTTAGGAGCCAAATTACCAGTTCATTTGCTATTTAAATGCTTTATGAATGTCATTTAGATAAATCCCACCATAGGTTAAGCATGTTCATACATTTTAATATATTATAAGTGTTATAATGTATGGTTTTAATGTATGATGTGCGTATGATTTCACAAGTTATTCAATATATTTTGATATGTTAAATATATGAAATTGGAAAAACATGATGCACGACATTACTTAGATAAATATAAAAAGTTATATTTATTAATGTCTTGTATATGTGATAACGGGTAGAAATGCACGTTATTACAAGGCAAATAAGTAAAACAATGAGGGAATGTGACGGTAAAAACATACAATATCATGTCCAAAAGCATTAAACTGAGAAAATCGTGATCGCATGCGCCCATCGCATAAAAGTAGCTAATTTACTTATTTTGTGGAGGAAAAATGCGTTGGCGCAAGTAAAATTGCGATTCAAGGAATTAGGCGTCCACGCACATTGAAAGATTGTGATCGCAAAGTCATGCGATCACATGCGATTGTGAGAAGTTGCTCAAAAGATGGCCGCATAAAGACTGCGCATCAAGGTGACGACACAATAAATCACGATGAGATGGAAAGCTGATGACGGTCGAATCCGAATTTAGTTGACAAGCTGTTAAAGCCACACTGTAGCAAGTACACTCAACTTTCGTTGACCTTTAATCGGCGCATCAGAGCAGGAGATTTAATGATCGCCTATCATTGCAATCATTGAAGATAAAGGCTGCTTCACCTTGAGTTCTATAAATACTGGAGATCACCATTGTAGGAAGGGGTTAATGAATAAGGGAGATCATATACAAGATAGAGAGCCGTTAGTCTGTTTATATTCATACTTAGATTTAGAAGATGGAGACGAGCCAAGAGACGAAGAATCCGAGAGATCATTCCCGGACAGATCGAGAGACTACCGAAAAACACTACAAAGGGAGAAAGGGCTTACACTTGCGGGAGCAAGAATATTCTTCTGGACAGAGTTGGAGTGAACAAAGAACAGTGTAACAAGCCTCGGGAAGCAAGACATTGCTACCGGGCTTCTTATCCCTACATTCCATTGCTATTCTGTATTCAACATTTAATTTATAGACAATGAAAATCTCATTTCAACTTATGTTCAATCTCTCCTTACTTCGCATGAGTAGCTAAATTTCAGAATGGGTTGAGAAGTACTTAGCTAGCATGACATAAGATTTAAATTTTATGTGATCATCTTGTCTTATGTATGTGTCATTCATCCTTTAGAGATGCTTGGGAGAGTGGTCTAAAGATAGAATCTAGGCTTGGGAGAGTTAGATTAGAATCTAGGCTTGGGAGAGTCAGATTAGAATCTAGACTTGGGAAAGTCAGATTAGAACCACATAAGCAAGAGATAGAAATTTAGGCATAAGTTCTGTTGCTATTAACACATCGCATGCGCTCTAGAGATAAATATAATAGTATGCGGTCACCTTGTGTATGTTTGCATCATTCATCATCGCATAGACAAGAATAGAGGCTTAGACATAAGTCCTATCGACTTTTTTGTATACATCGCATGCGTCCTAGAAATAGGAATTACGACATTTGCATTGGAAGATGACGTGCTGTTTGTATGTGTGTAACATGATCGCATAACTTGTTCGCAATCTTAGGAAGTGTTAGCTAAACCCCTTCTTAACCCGTTCATCAGATACTCATTTAATTCTTGATTTCCTCAACTCTTCGTTCGGACTCCGTCGCATAGGAATCATACTTAACGAAAACACCATCCAACTTATTTGTTTTCGCCACTGCAAGAGAATCAAAATTAACTGTCGCATATTTACTCAGTAGTCCCTGTGTTTGACCCTGGACTTATTAGGAAACTTAGTGAGGTTTATACTTGGGTCTTATTAGGAAAATTTGCATGTGCAATGCATAACTCATCACCGCAAATATACACCATAATCACATCACATTTATAACGCATCAATATGCTTGGTAGATTTACATGAGTTGTTTAATATAATTGTTATATTAATAAAGTTAAAATTCAATTTGCATTGAGTATGACACATCCATAGTTTAATATAATTGTTATATTAAAAAGTCATGAAATGCATGTAATATGGTTTTTCTTGTTAATTAAAATTTGGTTGTTAATCAAGTAAATCATAGAAAACATGATTATATGGCTAATAATTAATTTTGTAATAATTATAAAATGAATATCTAGTAACCATGAACCTATAATAAAGAGTTGCATGCAAATTTAGGATCTTAGGGAATAGGACTTAATTTTAAAATGTTTACAATTAGTCTAGACTTTAGATCACATTAATTATAATAAGATTAGAATTATGTCCTTTTTGTTTTAATAGATTTAAAATATGACTAATAAGACAGTTAGGATTTTAGGTTATAAGGGAACTCTACTGGTGAAGTTCTGTCTAGGTTGGGGGTTATTAAGATGATGGTTTACGGAACACCTCCTACCTAGGAACTAACTAAGAACTTGAGTTGAACTAACCTTAGTCCTGTAAGCATGCAATGTCACTGGGTTAACTAAATAATTTAATTCACCTAGAACATTATAATAAAAACCTTATTATAAGAGTTAAAATAGGCATAGACTTGGATATATTCATTAACTGGAATTTAACTAAGTATAATAGAACCCTAAAATAGTATAATACTTTAGTGGGAGAAAAATGGTATACGGGATATATCAATTAGCTTTCACGTCCCTAAGAATTCACACCGTGAGACCCATACTCGACTTCGTGTCATCCTAGGTGCGACCTCCCTTCAAAAAGTATTTGCATGGGTCAATACCAAGGTGAATATGGAATGTGTTAATAGTAAGTGGGAGAGGACGTGTGTCAATGTATCTTACGGTCTCCTCCATTAGGTTGCACCGTGAGATTCCTATGGTTCGCCTGTGTGTCATCTTGGAGCAACCATTCTTTCAGAGGGCTTGATCATAGGATTGGGAACAATGTAAACTCTAGTAATGGAAAGAGTTTCTTAGGTTAATCTTCAACAGTTTGTCTTTCCTTACGGTAGTCTGTTGAAGCATACCTCTAGGATTAAAAAATGGTAGGGTCACACTTACGGGATAAATTAGGCTAGTGAATGAATCCTTGACCGAAAAACGGTAGCTAATAACTATAAGAATAAGAGTTATGCTGGTATTAGTAACTAGCTGAGATTGTTTCAATGCAAGGGAGGGGTAGCTAATCACCCTTCGGTGGCTATTGCTCTAAACCTCTGAAGTATCACTGCAAAAGCTAAATCAATAGTTTAATTAGGGTTCTTTGATTGTTTGTTTTTGCTGAATTGATGGGATACTTGTTTTTGTGTAATGGGTTAAGAAAAATATAACTGATACGGTCAATTGTTTTTTTATTCGTTTTAGCACGTCTTTCACAATTATTTCCTTGCTTAAGAACGAAAACCTAATTGGTAAAAACTATACGATGTGGAAATCTAACTTGAATACGATTCTAATATAGATGATCTACTATTCATCTTAACGGAGGAGTGTCCTTCAGTCCTCGCTCAGAATGCATCCCAAGCATTAAGGGAAGGTTATGCCTGCTGGACAAAGGCCAATGACAAAGCCCGGGTTTATATCTTGGTAAGTCCGTCCGATGTTCTTACCAAGAAACACGAGGCCATGATCACTGCATATCTGATCATTGAGTCCCTCTAGAAGATTTTTGGGCAACCGTCCACTCAAATCTGGAACGAGGCCCTCAAGTACGTTTGTAATGAAGGAAGGTTAGTCAGTAAGAGAATATGTTCGTGATCTGATGGTCCATTTTAATGTTGCCAAAATGAACGGGGCGGTCATTGATGAGTAGATTCAGGTGTTCTTTATTTTGGAATCTTTTCTGAAGAGTTTCCTCGAATTCTGCAGCAATGCAGTTATGAATAAAATAGAGTGCACCATAACTACCCTCCTGAATGAGTTACAAACTTATCAGTCTCTTATGAAAAATAAGAGATCGATAGAAGGAGAGGCAAATGTTGCCAATTCCAGGAAGTTTCACAAGGGTTCGTCCTCTGGAACTAAGTTTGTTCCCTCATTGTCTGGTTCTAAGAAGATCCAAAAAAAAAAAAGGAGGGAAGGGGAAGACTCTCGCTGTTGGGAAAGGCAAGGGCAAGGCCAAAGTGGCCAGCAAGGACAAGTGCTTCCACTATATTGTGGATGATCACTGGAAACACAATTGTCCTAAGTACCTCACCAAGAAGAAGAAAAAAATGAAGGTAAATATGTTTTACTGGTTCTAGAAACTTGTTTAGTGGAAAATGACCATAATGCCTGGATACTTGATTGGGGAGCCACTAATTATGTTTGTTCTTCTTCACAGAAAACTAGTTCCTTCTAGCAGCTTGATGAGAGTGAAATGACGCTCAAGGTTAGAACGAGAGATTCCATTTCAGCTTGTGCAGTGGGAGTTGCAAAGTTATTTTTTAGAAATAAATACTCATTCTTGGAAAATTTGTATATAGTTCCTAGAATAAAGAGGAACCTTGTATATATTGAAAGAAATTTTATTCAAGAGTATCTACGAGTGGAAGCGGATCTTTCTGATTCATTGTGACAGAATTACCTATACATTCAAACATACTTTCATAATGCAAAAGGGATCAAGAAATCATACCAGATGAAGATTTCTTCTTTACAACGAGTTTGAAGCCCAACCGTCTACCTGAACAGTCACCACTCGGACAGAAGGAAACGAAGAAGACAACACCACTTAGAGTCCTCAGTATTCTTGGAGTGAGAATCCAAAGTGTGGACTTTGTTCGGATTTAGTAGAGGGAAGGAGGAAGAGCGACCGTACACAAAGATCAAGCAAGTGGGAGATGCGGTCGTCTATCGCATAGATAATATGCTTGATCGTTTAGGTGAAGTATACGATCGTGTAGTAAAAGTAAACGATCATCTATACGATCATGTAGGAAAAGGTAAACGGTCGTCTAAATGATCGTGTAGAAAAAGGGTGAGCGATCGTCCAAAACGATCACGTAGGAAAAACTAAGCGATCATCTATACGATCGTTTAATAAATATCAGGAGCTAAACGATCATTTAGGAAAAAGATAAATGATCGTTTAGGTAATAGCGCTCGATGGTGTAATTAGTATTCGATCGCTTAGCAATATCGTATATGTAAGCGATTGTGCAGTCCCTATCATATAGACACTGATTTTCTAAACGATGACACCATCTTTTTCACAATACCCGCACACACCGAGTCAACACACCATCTACTATTTATAATGCATTCATACGTTATTTAGAATGAAGAAGTGCCTTCCCATTTCCTTTATAACCGTCTAATGAATGTGATCTTATCACATTCATAACTTATAAATTAATATCAAATATTAATTATAATAT